>NW_019170040.1:0-279682 GCF_001792695.1 Aspergillus bombycis | reverse complement strand
AAAAAAAAGAGAGATGTGTAAGCGCGTGTAAAATAAAAATAAGGAAAAACAAAAAATAAAAAAATGGAGCCAACTCAAAAAGGCCCCCGTAGGTACTCAGTCACTCACACTTGTCTTAACTAGAGGCTTATCGGAAACAACGGTCGGCGAGCGGACAAGGCGGCGAAACGAGGGGCAGAAGGAGGGGGAGAATGAACCATCTGTCTGGATTAATTATAGTTACAGAGCTAGCACTAGTAAGTATGGAGGTTACTACTACTTCAATCGGCCCGTTTGAATGGCTCAAAAGGAATGCAGAGTGGATTTGAAAGGGTAAGGTCAAGTCTGGTAGCAGCGTGGTAGCAGCGCCAAATCTGGAGCTCTGGTAGTATTGTCGTTACCACCTCAATACCAAAAACTTCTTGATGGTCAGTACAACTTTCATCAGCATCATCACTAGGTAGGAGGAAGTACTGGACGATGTCCCCAGTCCCAGAAAGAAGGGATCGGCCGGCACTGGGGAATGAACTCACCGGTGATATAATATACAGAGCAATAGGTGAAGTAAACTTTACTTAGTTCCAGGTACTGAGGACTCGATCCGGACGAACCGACACGAATCAGCGACTCGGACAGCTGTGGAGTCTTCATACGAGCGATACCTTTTTTACTTTCACTGCTGGAAAGAGGGACGTAATGAATGAATCCTTTCGTTCGAGCGTCTACAGCTGGTTCTGTGAGATCAATTCGCGGTTGGGGAATTATCGGAAAATTCAACACTCGAGCTATAAATAATCTGTCTGATCTATCGGTTTATCCATGTCATCTAACCTACGTCCAGCTCATATATCCCGATAAAGAACGGTATTGGCGCCGGTACGAGACGGTATCAGGAACCCCAGGGTTTTGTTGTTGCGGAATGAATCCAGGATGTGGTCAGCCAGGTGACGGGGGGACTCAAGACTCAAGAGAATCTTGTCTAGGTCCTAGTAATTCGTAAGGCTGGTTGGCGGTGGGGAGTAAGGGTAATAGAGAGCGAGTCTCGAACCTGATGGTCTCAATCGTACCATGGATCTAGCCTTTCCAGGGTCCAGAGGCGTTCACACCCTCTGTCCACGAAGGTAAAGGCACCAGGAACTTGCTTCAGCTGCAGAAGAAAGAGATGAGGGGAAGGAACAATGAGCGGGTGAAATATCCCATGAAATCCTGGGGATTAACCGTGGCGTGGTTTCTTGCGTTTCATGAATCATGATCTGGTTCATGGAGGAGGTCCTGGCCAGTGACCAGAAAAACCGAACGGCGCCGACCGGTCTGTTGGACTTGGTGACGTCCACCATTCGAAGTCTATATCATGGCAAACTTTAACCCCATCGATATAAGGGTAAAATCTCCCCCCAATGGCCTTGTGGTAACCAAATCATCAGCTGGTCTGGGGAACTAATCCAGGATCTGTTCGACGCAGAGTGCATGGCAAATTCTTCGGGGCCATGGTTCCCCACGGCCTCGCATCCATAGTTCGGAGTAGACCTGAGTTTCCGCTCTCACTTCCTGAACTCAGGTTACCCCTAGTAGACTGATCAAGTAAGAGACATACTACGGTATGCCGTTCAGGCTTTGTCTAGGCGATCCCAGCATCAGACCGCGTCAGCAATGCCAATGCGTATAGCTCGATTGTCAAGGAGCCCGGGGCCGCAGAACAATGGAAAATACGAATGGCATGGTTCCGACCCTTCCACTGGCCCAAGTGATAGGCGCTGGAATTCCCCGTACGATCCTTCGGCAGCCCGAGCACATGCCATGCAGAAGGAATAGTCCACACTTTGCAGGTACCTTACATTTAGGGCAGTATTTTTCATAACACGACAACGGACATGGATGAGTCGGTAAGGCTTAGGTGTAATGGGCTTTTCGGTATAATGAGATATTGGCTGTACTGTTGCCGGGATGGCCTAGTGATATGATTCTTGCTGGCTGAACAGTACTATCGGCGAGAGGTCCCGCGTCCGTCACTTTCCCTCTGCTATAAAGAAAACAACACCCTCCCCTTGTTTCTACACATCCCACTCACCTTTCGAATTGTTTTTAATTTTCAATTTCATTTTTTTTCCTTTATATTTATCCCCGAGATGAGACAGGCTGGGGCTGGAAACCGCCACTGCCGTTTACAGAGCGTGGGGAAGGCCCAACCCAAGATCTCTCATCTCTGCCAAAGTTTCACGAGAGTTTAGGAATGCAAACCTAGTGTGGATTAATTCTAATTCTAATTCTCAATTCTATGCTTTGACACAAAGGAAGAGGACGGTCTGATAACTGCAAACGGTCACGGGAAACAGTGGAAGCTTCCATGAGTTCCCCTCAATCGATGACATATACTTGATGCAGTCCGGCAGCCAATTGGCAACAAGGAACAACCAAGATAATGCTGAAACACCGGCGTTTCTGCACGTCACAGAATACAGCGATGATGTGCTCCATTGTTAAATCATAGTGAGCAAGGTTGAAGAACATCCCTGCTACCAGGATTGATGCCCCTGTTCGGTTGCCTGCTATTGGTGTCGAGTGCATAGAACATCCAGCAGTGAACTTCCGTCGAATGTATTCTATTTAGGTTCCCTACTAGTACCAGGTAAGTAATTAACTGGACTACCCGACCATCAGTTAACGGGGCGAGTAAGGTTACTAAGAGATCATCTAGTGTACAACGCGGACAGTGCATTAGTTCGACAGTAAAACACCCTCCTTCAGCACCTCATTGGACCAGCCCATGATCCGATCGTGGAGGTACCTTACCTCCTTCCAAGGGCCCTAACCTTGCTAAGGAAATTGCTCAAGGCCTAACAAAACAAAAATAGCGGTTATGAATCAGAGGGAGGAGTTTTTGTTCCCTTCGTGCTTCAAAGCCAACCCACAGCAGCGAAGTGGCGGGCAGAATTCCGGTGCGGAGGGGCTGATCGACGTGGCTGTCAACCAAACAGCACATCCGTCAATAGCTTCCTCCCAGGCTATGAGGGCTGCGTTCTCGTTTAGCCCCTCATTGTATCCAAATCTCTAAAAGGGACTGGGCCAAGGGGCATTGACGCCACCACCACCATCGAGGAGGGGAAAAGTTTACGTGGAGGGGTCTCCCCGTATCAGGTTTCGTCGTCTCCTCTGGCCTTTTTTTTCGATCTATCGAGAATATCTTTGGTTCGCTTCTCAAATTTGTTCCCCTTTCATTTGTTCAACTTTGCTTTTTTGCTTTTCTCTTATTGCTATTTGATCTATGGATTAAAGTTGGCAGGGATGATGATATCAAAACGAAATTTCGAGAACCTGGATAGATACGGTATGTATGGTCATGGAAGGAAAAGTCTTATCAGCCCGTTCTTAAACCTGGAGCGGGGTAAAAAGTCCCGGCTCTGTGGGTGTCGCGCACGGTCTTTGCCTACTTTAAGTCCCTTAATGATTTATAGTCCGGTATAGAGTAGTACACCGCAGGTACCTGCTCTAGTCGTTCGGTACTAATTGGTACCCGGTCCTAGTAGGGAATCAGGACCTACTTGATTGTACTCTGTAGGTACCCAAGTCACTGGTACCTATTAAGTTGTACCTGATTGACCCATTAAATGTGCTAAAATAGCCTCGGGTCTTACGTATACACGCCCCCAGATGAGACACCCCAAGACAATGTCTTGACGTCGTCTATTCAAGAAAGATCATGAGTCAATCAGGCCACGGTCTATACGAACCGGACCTGAGCAAAGAATATTTCCAGCCCCATAAAGTTTTAGATACGGAGCCAGTGGCGCATCAGCTCCCCCATCTAGTTCCAGGCACCTGTGGACATCTCCAGCATAGTAGTCCACCGTACCTGTCTCTCTACTCTGTATCCTTAACAAAGAAAATCCAGTCACGCAATCTTGACAACTAATAAAATAATCTACTATGATGTGGCAGCCGACCTGACTCATGACCATGCAAATCATCCTACATAAACCCACCTGCACCCATCGACACATGTGGCAAGAATGCGGCGTAGCGCCCGAAACTAGCCGCTGGACAATTCACCAAGAAGCATTCGTTGGCATCCATCTGCATAGCTGACTTTTGCTGATGGCTGCGTGGATGGATTGCGAATCGCTGAGGCTGACACACTCTACAGACATAGGCTGGGTTGTCCCTTGCGGTTTTCTTACACATCTTATTTTATGATTACAATTCTGACGATCTTCGTTTTTATGCCGACGATTGGCATTGCCCCATTTGATCAGCTGATCCCTTGTTCTTATGTGTACCTGAATTTTCTGGTTAGCAGGTTAGGGAAAATGTCACATGCAAATGCGAATCCATAAGGTTGTCTGTGCTTATGCTCTAGTCTGTGCGACGACTGAGGCGTCAGACGTACGCGTTGCTTCTGCGGGTTTGGCTTTTCATCTTGAACCTATCGGAATGGTTTTGGCTCGGGGTATAGATGTATATATTGATTTATGTATGTATGTACATACGCTGGGAGGTAAGTTTATATGCACAACCGTTGTTCGGGTGTAATGTAGATTTTATCTCGGATATTAAGCTATTTTTGTCAAGTGTCGTTTGAAAAGAGACAGTCTTATCTGTCTAGGACACTGGCCACGGCACTGACCATCACCGCTGCTTCTCGTTCCCAATTTCCTTTCGTTCCGGAATCGATTCCCATCCGTCCTTTATCGGTCGATGCTGGGAGTTGAGATCCCCGGAGGACACACTCTTTGATGTCCTTTTTGAGGCGGTCCCGGTTAGATCGGAGGGTCCTTGCCGAGACGCCACCACGGTTGATAATCTCCTGGACGCGCGAGGTGAGAGACGAGGCGAGGGCGCGCCAGAAATGTGATGGGAGGGAGGATGCGTCAAGGGTACTGAGCAGCGGTTGCAGGAGATTATTCTTATTACCACCTTGTGATTGGGGCTCGGGGGTAGGTGTTGGGGGGAAGAGTGGATGCGATGGCGGTCGAAGGCCGGCGAGGATGGATTCCAGCGCAAAGAGATCCTGACATTTGGTCGAGATCTCGGCGAGAGTTTTGTCGAGCGTGGGCAGCATGGACAGGGACCGGGATAGGGCGTTGAGAGACGACATGACGGCCGTGTGCATGTAGCCTTGCAAAGTGGAGAGGAGGAGCTCGGGTTGGAAGTCCGATGCCGAAGATAGATCCTTGGGGATGGGCGAGAGGAGGTACAGGACTGTGGTGGCGGAGCCGAGTCGGGCTCTTGCATCGCGAGCTTGTTTGTAGCTTGACTGGGTGGACATGGTGAACCGATTGATCGCCTGCTGTGCTCTTGACTTCACCATGTTTTCGGCGGGGATGAGCAGTTCACTCCGTAGTGTCCGGATGACCTTGACTCTTTCTAATCCGTGGCCTTCCTCCCCTGGACCCGTGGCCGTGAACATCCGACGGAGGCTCACAATCGTAGACGCAGCGCGTTCCAGAGCGCGGTAATCGTCTCTGCCCGGAGATGGGGAGGCTGCGCCATCGGCGAGCCCACCGCGCCCGGTCACCTCAGCAAGCTGGCCCTCCAGTTGCCTGCCGAGAGTGAGACAGCGCGCAACCGCTCTTGAGAGCCGCACGGTAGCGAGCGACTTCTCTGTGGCTATCCTCACCTCATCGGCGGCCTCCCACTTCAGTAAGACCTCTTTCTCCAGCCGCTCATATCCCTGGGTCACGGAGGAGACCTGTTCCTCGGCCTCCTTGAGGATGTGGCCTGCCGCAGTGGTTTGATCCCGCGTGTGCGTCAGCAGGGGGAGGGCTGACTTGGTAGTCAGCGTGTGAATATGAGTATCAATCTCTTGTAGATCGAAGAGCACCCGTGACAATGGGGTTGACAGATCTAGCGGTGTGTCTGTCGCATTGTTGGTAGCTACGACCAATGAATTGGCAAAGGAGGCGGGAGAGAAGTCCGGGTCCAGAAAGGCCTCATAGTCAATGTATGAAGGTTCGCCTTCTGCCATGATTGGGTCCGACTATTTCCCAGTGGCTTGTATTAATCCAAGGCAATAACTATCCCCAAGGTCAATTCAATATCAGACTAGACAGGTAAAAGCTAATAGCGAGTTTGGGTATCGTATTAGATGAAGATTGAGTGGGTAAAACAGCGTGTTTTCTCCGAGACACTTTCACGCAACAAAAAGTCAATACCATAGGCTAGCCATGCGACAGATCTAATGAATCGATGCCTCTTAACCCGGTCATGGTCAGCCAATTGCTTGTGGAGAGAGATCGAGTATGCGATGCTGTTGATCCGCTCAGAGGTCCATTCATGCCATGTGTCGGGACTATGCCTCTTTGGTCGCGGATTAGTCAGCTGTCTATTGTTCTCTCGCAAGGGGATGTTGTTTTTTATCGCGTATCTAGGGCAAACATATATGTATAATGGTATATATGTCCATGGTTTCATAATTGACTTGCTTAGATTATGTAGAGCTATGGAGCATTAGGTCTTGTGAAAGCAACCTTGGTTGTTAGGATGGGACAATACGTTATTGAGATTTAATATATTTCCAACTTAACCAGTATCATGCTCAGTTCGTTATTGTACATTGTCACCTTTTCCTAGGCTTGCTAGGACCTTTAAACAAATCCAAAACATTCAACAAGTGGCTAATTACCCAAAGAAGCTGTATAGCGCCCTATCCACTACATACCAGTGGAACAGTGAAGTAGAGCCTCGAAACAGATCTATTAGATCACTTAGCGAACCATCTATCAGACAAACCTAAAGAGCGTATTCACACGAGATTAAACTAAGAATCACAGCTTCCTTGATCTGATGACCTAGATCGCTGCAAACGGCGATATAGTCTACTTGGAAACATGGCAATAAAGTGGTTTTATGAGTGTGCCTTGAGAGCCTATACTCATATTTCTTAGCATGTCTGCTATTCGACCAAGAACCAGGACACTCTCGTAGTATGTATTATAGCTTCACTGATTAGAACATAATAGAGTTTGAGATATAACAATACATTCAGGATATGGTCTTAAGGCTTTTACATACTGCTATTCCCTGAGCACTACATCTTTTGAGAGCTTGATACATATCAATGCGGACATACTACATTCATGGCCTAGGGAATAATCGCTTAGTGTGGAAGAGAATACCCTACAGATTCTGACATTCATGTTTCGATTATGCGGGCTTCTTAGCATATTCGGTTTATATAAGTGATGGAAAGGCCATGGAGCACGGGGCATGATGGATCATACCCCTGCAATCTGGTACAATGTAAACTCTATGATATACCTAAGATTTTATCACTAAGAACTATTTACAGGAGCTCTTGAGTCCCCTCCTATATAGTGATCTCAGTGTTCATGCATTCTAGCTCATACTTCTTGAGATGTAGGATCGATGATATTGTGGCAAT
This sequence comes from Aspergillus bombycis, assembly GCF_001792695.1. Taxonomy (NCBI): domain Eukaryota; kingdom Fungi; phylum Ascomycota; class Eurotiomycetes; order Eurotiales; family Aspergillaceae; genus Aspergillus; species Aspergillus bombycis. The sequence continues at coordinate 272,325 of NW_019170040.1, read as the reverse complement.
GCGGCGGCTCTGTATATATAAGTGTGGAACATCGTACCCGAGACGAAAATTAGATTGAATAAAAAGTTTACCCTGAGAAGGCAACGAGGGATTGCGCATGCCAATAGAGGCGGACGCGACATAAAGTCCTAAAATAGAAAAGCGATGCCAGACCAAACCACGAACCGCCCTAAGAAATGTATGTACACATTACGTATAAGAATATATCAATGATCTATAACCACGCCGAGTAAATGCAATTCTCTCCATCCATCACCGACCTGGGAGCTGCGCCGGTAACTCGTGAACTGGAGCATCATGCCGACTCTCCAGCTCATACCGGTACCCCTGCCCATCTACTTCAACGGGCTGACTTGACACGTATTTGTAGTCATGAATCGACGCATTCCCATCTTGTATAGGTGCCGGCTGAGGCCGTGACCGGCGCCTCATGAACAGCCAAACGAAGGCTGCAATGAGGGCCACACCGGCGACACTACCGACAACACCACCTGCAATTGCGCCCTTGCTTACACCTGACGACGACGACGAGGATGAGGATGTCTGAGCAGCTGCCGCGGAGGTAGTTGTAGCTGATGTAGTTGTGGCTGTTGAAGATGTTTCAGAGGCTGTTGCCGTTGATGACGGTAGTACAACTATTTCGTAGAATGATAAGCATTGAGATATCCTAGCATCTACATGGTGTATATGAATACATAACATGGGGGGTATAAAACGTACCAGTCCCTGAGGAGATAACCTCTAACCTTGTATCTTGGTCACCAAATGAGTAACCCGTGCCGGCACAACCATCATACTGTCCTGCCAGCGCGAATCCTATCGTATCGTGTGGACAGCAAAAATACCCCCCATTGTCATACAAATCCCATGTCGCATTCGCGCACCTCGGTTTCTGCACCAACGACTCCGTGCAATTTTTCCCGGCTGGGCAACAATCGATGTTGTAGGCGTGAGGGCAGAATGTACCTCCCGGGCAGCAGCCGCGAAACCCGCCAACGGTTTCACCACAGTCATTCTCAGTTCGAAGGCAGGAGCCGTTCTTACGGACAGCAAAACCGGTGGTCATCTTAGCCGTTTCTGTTTACAAGAGAAAAGAGAGAAATGTTGGTGAGATACGAGTCAGCGAAGAAAATTGAGGAACGAAGAAAAAGGAAATGAGCAGCGCCAACTAGGGCCCTTGCGGTCAACTTGTCAGTGGAGAACGAGCATTGTGCCATAAGCAACGGGTTCCCTTGTTGGAGGAGCGGTCTCGTGCCCAGGAACCAAGGGATTCATCAAGATCTTTTGACATTAAAGGGGCCCGAGGGTTCAGCGACCAGTCACGAACTTACGGTAGGACTCTAGAGGAGTTTTGCATCCTACGTTCAATTTAGTCTACTCAGCGTGGGCCCTGAGAGGTCCGGGATGTGAGAAAAAAAATGTCCCAGTGGATGTGGGTTGGGACTCTGACATTGTTTAGAGGAGACCCTTGATTCAATCAGGCAGTGATAATCATGATCATTGGGAGGATGTGCGAAAATAGCGTTGGCCCTGGGGAAATAAATGGTTTCTAGGGTAGGGGCCAGAGGCTAGTGATGGGGGCCGTTTCAGCCGCAGTCAATCTCGACGTAATCCAAAGGACTTTCTTAATAATCGGCTCGTAGCCTCAAGTAGTTACTTGGAGGGTGTTGCTCATCGCTATATCATTTCTCTCCCCATCACAAAAGAACCCGCCCGTTGGTCTCCTCCACAATGAGGTCGAACTCAGGTTGGAATTCGGTATAAAAATGATGCTGTGGCGATCAGTACATGCTCTCCCGAGGTTGTCGCAACAGGAAAGCCATACCGGAGTTTGTACTGCATTGGCCGTGTACTGAGCCACTTCATCATTGATGATCTTCTTCGGTACTCCATTGGCAGCGGCTGCTTCGGCCATCAATTGGGAATGACACGCATGATCCAAACTGGAAAGGAGGAAGGCTGCTTCATCTACTGTGCGACCTACGGTTAACAAACTGCGTACATCGTCAGCTGAATTGTACAACAATACGGGGACCAGAAGCAGGGGATACCCATGGTTTTGCAAAATGCATGCCATGTTGTCCTCCCCTAAAGCCTTCGCAATTTGCTGCCCCTCTTCCTGAGCCAATGCAATTCCACCGTGATCAATATAGACACCTAGTTTACCATAGAAGTTACACGCGTCTACACGCGTCAGTCACTCTCGCCATATGAGGGGATCCGCACAACCTGTGGAAGTCGTCGTACCTTGGGTGATCATCTCGATCCCCTTCCCAAATGCGCTCCACGTCTTTCCATAAACCCCATGCGTATGTGCAGCAGCAACAACGTCCGGTCTGGCCTTATGGATCTCTGAATGGATCATGAATCCAGCCTCGTTGATGACGGCCTGATTGCCTCCTTCTGTCACATAGCCATCTTGGTCGACAAGAACGAGATCGGAGGCTTTCATGGCAGAGAAATGTTTGGCGTAGGGGTTCATCCAAAAATGGTCTTTCAAAATAGGATCTGCGAGACACTGTCAGTATGTTTCTCGTGTCTCTAGTATTACTGTAAATAAGGAGCACTCGCCTCTCATGGAGATGTGTCCAGAGATACCCTCGCCGTGTCCATGCTTTCCGAAGAAACGGAACGCTGCCGCCATGTGCTCTTTCATCCATTTACGTTTCTCGTAAAGGTCTGTGAATACTGGAATTCCTGGTAATTTGAGCGTTCCATTACGGTCGCCACGGGCAGTTGCTTGGAAAACGGCATCCTCGACCGCAGGCTTCACATTCAAGTTACTGTAGTCTGCAGTGGAAACAACTACCTTCTGCTGGGTAATAGCTTCGGTTGCCGTTGAAGTTGACATATTGGCTCAGATACCTTTTCTATAAGATAAATAAAGTCAAAGTTGATAGAGTAACGACTGGAATCTCCAGTCGCGACAATGCTGGGGATATTTATCTCCACCTTCAAGTCTTATCAGGTGAGGTGGAATGCGGTGCCCCCACATCTAGATAAATGGACCTCGAATCATTTGGTTTTGATTGACCGGAAACGCCAATTCAGAGCGATTGCCATAGGCGCATATCGCCGACCGTACGGACTTTTGCCCGACAAAACAGATGTTCGTGGAAGGCGCATTTTTTGTCTTCCTTGGTGGGTTTGATACTATCCAGTAGTAGTAAATACTATCTACAATGATGTTTGGGACGTCCCACGTCCCTATGACATGACGCCATCCCCAAAAGCCATAAAGATCCAATAACAGGATGTTAGGTGCCAATGTGCCTGCACAAGTCCTTGAATGTCGCCAGAATGTAAGACCATGAAATGAACACTTCAGCAAGATGAGAGGATGACACTCGAACCAGAACGCCATCTATACAGGTGCCAATCAGCTAGGGTATACAAAAATTGTAAACATAATAAAATCCGGATGTAAGTCGGCCATGCATCAACGTCAAAATATAAGAGAAAGAGGGAGAAAAACGGATACAATCGAAGAACGAAAGGTCCGAAAGAAAGCTATACCGCTTGCTCACCAACCCCCTTCATTTCAGCCATCTCATATGCGTCACCTTCGCCCTGCAAGCTGCGTTCCCGGCCTCTTCCTCTGGACGGACTGCCTCTATCAGCTGGCGGTTGAGATGAACTTCCAGATGACTGTCCAGTACTGCTACCAGCTATACCGCCAAAGCTGATCGGCCTGAGTTCCCGCCATTGGCAGGCCCAGATACCACCAAAGGTCATTAGAGAAGCGCTGGCAAACTGAAGACCCCACCAAAGCAGGTTGGATGGGATAGCGTGGGTGTAAAGGGACGTCGCGAGAAGATGGAGGAAGTGGATAGTGAGTGCGAAGTCAGGAATGAGTTTGGACCGAACGACGAGGAGTAGAAGAAAGATTATCCTACGAGAGTTCGGTTAGCGGCGCATCCTTTTTACGAAAGCAAGGAAGGTGGGCAGCTCACCCCGCAAGACTATTCAACATCCACACCAAGCCCAGCATCCATCCAATCGTGGTGTCTCCTCTCAGTGAGTCCCAACTCAGAACCAAGTCTAGGGAGAATGGGGTGCCATAGACGAGAGTGGTAAATAAGATCAGGGCCGTCGCGGAGGCATAATAGGCAAGCTGTAAGATAGCAATCTTCCGCACGATCTTCAGGGGCGGAAGGTCAGTCCGAGCCCCCGCAGGAGGCCGTCGGCGCGGGGGCATGGAATGAGTGGTAACTGTTACACACTGGCTATAAAAGTCAAGGGATATTTCACCGTGCGAAGAACCGGTGAGATGTTGAGTTCTGGTCCGCGGAAAGACCGAGCATATACCCGATGCCTGCCTTTCCTTGGGGTGCTTCCCTCGTTATTGAGGGACTGCGAGTGGATATGACAATCGCGTCGCAAGTATATTAAGACCGTCAAGAGAAAGCGATGGTCTGTTGGGACAGTATGATGGGAAAACTGAAGAAGTTGGTTCCAGGGTACTGTGGCGCCACGAGCAGAGCCGCCAAGCGGGCAGAAAGGGACCGCAGATCATGCCGAACGGGAAGCGCATCTCCTAACTACGTCTTAGTATATAAATTTACTTGCGACGGTACCGTTCAGCCTACATTGCTACTCCCACGCTTCATATTCAGTTCTCGATTTCAGTGCCTTCCTCGCATCCCTCTTCTTTCCCACCATCATTCGCCAAAAATCCCCAAATCACGATGGGTTGGTTACCCTGGTCCTCCGACTCGAAGAACACCGCTTCCGATGGAGGCCGCATAGCCCCCGATCGGTCCTCTCGACAAAAGTGCTGGGAGGGTCGTGACTTGTTCTTCTCTTGCCTGGACGACAATAATATCCTGGATGCGATCAAGGAGGATAAGGAAGCGCGACGGAAATGCGGGAAGGAGATTGCGGAGTTTGAGTCGGCTTGTTCAAAGGCTTGGGTATGTGCCGCATCTCAGTTTCGTCTACCGTAATGAGGGGTCGATGGACGTGACTCAACACACAGACAGTGTCTAGCTTTCCCAATTGTCGTCCCTCATAGCGATCCGAGGCTTCCATTGACTACATACGGTACAATTGCTGACGATCAAACAAAACAGGTCAAATATTTCAAGGAAAAGCGGGTAATGGAATACAACCGAGACAAGACAATTGAGCGGATCAAGAAGGAGGATGCCGCCAAGGTCCAGGACTTGAAGGCACAGGGATGGAACCCTCGGTAGAACCTTGAATGGTTAGTTAGTTACTATGTTGGGAGGAAAACAACAGGGAGAGAACGGGAGAGATTTATTCCAAGCCAAAAGGCTCTGTACTACTAGTACATACCATTACTTATCAAAAGCTAATGCCACTCCAATCTTAATAATGTCCCGTGCTCGCATGGGCTCGATACCATTGGGCCTTTACATACGTTCCACTGTATATCGACTACTAATTGAGAAAACCTCTGTAGGTCTGGATTACCGCATACTCAATGTTAGTATTATTTGTCCTATTCATTACTCCAGCTGACTGCTATGCGCCCTAGTGTATCACAAGTAACCGTTGGAGAAAACCATATAATCAACACCGCGACACAGATAAAAGACACCGTATTCCCATGAAGATCTATTGTCCAGGTGTCCGGAGATTATAAGAATAGAGAAGAAAAAGAAAAGCCATTGCACTCCCTGTCGCAGTTACAGCGTAATAACCGAAGGAAAACGTAAATCAAAATCGACAACCAGACCATATGATCATCTCCGATGGCTGGAACCCCATGCCTTAGAAATACCTCAACCGATCGATCAAATTAACGCCATGCCCCATGATGTTCTGTAAAAGATGATAGAGCTCCGGAGAAAAGATGTCAATGAAGAAAAATAGGAAAGAAGATGGGTCATAAAATCATTGCTTCCATTTGCCCAACTGATTCATGATGTTCTGTACATGAGGACCAACGGTTGCCTGATTTTGCACCTGCTGTCCTCCCAAGCCCTTGGCTAGCAGTGATATCAAGTTGGGATCAGATACCATTGGAGCATTGGGTGCTTGGATTGGGAACGGTTGCGGAGGGAGAGGTTGTTGTGGGTTCGCGGGAACAGGCTGTCGTGTGGCTGCACTCAAAAGACTGGCGAGATCTGCACCGGCATTGGGTGTTGATGCTGTGGTAGAAAATGGCTGTTGCGCAGTTGGGACGGCTGCTTGCCGCTGCTGGAGCGCACCCAAAAGAGACTGTAGAGTAGGTCCGTCGAGGGACGTGATTAGGTTGGCGATGTTGGGGGGATTAGGAAGAGCTGGCAATGGGGCCTGCGGCACAGGCGGAGGCGCCAGAGAAGGAACCCCAAAAGCTGGATTAGGAGGGAATGGAGTAGGAGGCGCACCGCGCTGCACTGACTGCGCGTGGAAGACGATCTCAGCGGCAATGTTCGGTTCAACATCGGGATACTCTGAGGAACTATTAGCGGACTAGGCCTTCGTAACAGATTTTTTGGACAGAAAATAAAACACTTACCATTGAATCGAACGTTGTCTGCACCCCCGCTTCGATCGAAAACCTGCAGAGGAATCTTCCTGGAGAACTGGTTTGGACGGGCGAGCCTCACCACCGCGAGAACACCTTCGTTGATCTGCCGTTGAACGGCCGCATTCAGTGGGATTCGGGGACCCAACACCAAAACATCGACTCGAAGACCTCTATTGCGGAATGCATTTTCCACGTGGAAAATGAAATTTCTAGCAAACTGATTAGCAAGAGCCATATGGCGAAGTATTAGAACGCAAGGCTAACCGGTCTACCTCCTCCAAGACGAGAATTTGCACCTCGGGGACATCTCTTGGGGCCCGTCTGGGCACTGGCAACTCTACCTCACCTTCATACCCGCGGCCCGTGGGCTGGGGCTGCGGTATCTTCGGTCCCTGGCATAGGGGGACCGGGACCGGCGTCGTTCCCGTCGATCGTACCGCTCTGGGGTTCTATCCCGGGACCGGTATCCGTCCCGTCCGCGGAAGCCACGAGGGGACGGGGATCGAGGAGGCCGATAGTCATCGCGCCTACGGTGAGTAGGCTCATCTCTGAAATCGCTAAATGGAACTCTCGGTGATTCGTATGGTCGGTCATAGCGATCTGCAGGAGCTCTAGGGTTGCGACTGCTGGACGGACCCCCTCTGCTGTATTCGGGAGACCTCGAACGCCTGGCCGGCGGAGCGCGGGAAGGTTCTGCAGGAGCTGGGCCTGGCCTCGTATTTCTCTGTGGCTTGGATATTTCAAGGTCTAAGAGGTTCCATTAGACCGACTGAGCAATTTTAAAGTCCGGATGGCTGATACTTACGAACTTTGCGCCCCCTCACCACAGCTCCTTGCTCTACGTCGAGCGCTTGTTTGCAGGCTGGGGCCTCCAGAAATTGTATAAAGCCATAAGCCTGCTTGATAGATATCTGCGCTAACTTCCCGTACTTGTGAAAGATATGAAACAGATCTCGCTTGGTCACTCGTTCGGTTGGAAGGTTGCCTGTTGTTGGGAACATGAGACGTTAGTTACTCCACTGCCAGGGTCCAAGATGTGATTTGTAATACTAACCGACAAATAACCTGGATCCCGCTGGGAAACGGTCCCAGAGTCCTTCTGTGACGTATACCCTCTCATCATGTAGAAACTCGTCATACTTCTTTTGTACATCTGGGCCCCAAGGGGCATCATCATCAGCGCTTTTAGATTGCCGAGGCTGCTGTCTATCCACGCGCCCAGCCTTATTGGACACTGGGGAGGAAGGTGTCTGCACCTCCGCCGTGGCCGGCGGGGACTGCTGAAAACTAGCCACGGGAGGAGGGGGCAGGCTACTGACGCCCGAGGTGGTCCCTGGAGCGCCGGCAGCTGCCAAGGAAGGGAGTGCGGGGTTAGACTGGTAATTACTTTGCTGGGCAGAGTAGGAGGGTTGGGCGTTAGACGCATGAGGGGGAAGCTGATGATACGAGCGGATATCATCGCTGGGGTTATAGTTGGGATGGATGGAAGGCTTCTCCTGGGGTGGGGGACGAGGAGGCAAGCCCAGGGAAGATTGGAGAGCTTCATCAGTTGCTTGAGGGTCCGCAGAGACGTCCCCGAAAAGAACGGCCTCAGATACTGCAGGGGCAGAAGGAGCGGTGGAAGAAGGGGGAAGATTATCGAGGAGGTTCTGGAAATCCACACCATCCTCACCAGTGTTATGTGGTCTGTTGCGGGTGTCTAAGCGATCCTGTGGAGCCGACGAAGCTGCCCAGGAGGAGGCTGCATGGTCTATTTCGCTCGCAATGGGAATGCTTTGAGAAGCATGGGGAGCAGAGGGAGGGAGATCGGGGAAAGGGTGGTGAGTTATATGGGTGGCGGGATCTGATGGAGGAGCAGTGGTTAGAGATGAGTTTGGTTCGAAACCCTGCGCAGCAGAGGTGGTCGCAGTGGCCATGGAAGAAGCATATGCAGATTGGTCTGATGGCAGTGATGTATGGGAAGACGAAACCGCGTTCTTGTTCATTGAACCATCGTCCGCCTGAAATGCACCAGAGTGGTGGTAGCTACCTTGTGTTTGAGTTTGGAATTGTCCTGGAGTCTGCACGGAGCCATAGTTTCCTTGCACCCCCCCAGACCCAGCATAATGGGCATATTGGGATGGCAGATCATTATGCAGCTGGGCGCGGTGTTCAACAGCAGACTCGGACTTCTCATAAGTCGAAGTATCGTTGAAGACGGGGTCCATTTGATTCTGAAGCACTGGAATATTGGCTGGTTCCGCGATGTGTAGCGGACGAGGGCTCTCGGGAGTCAGGGTCTTGCCTCGAAAGTGAAGAGCTTCATCTGGGGAACCGGGCGTCATGTAGACCAAGGATGAAGAATTGATTCATCTACAAAACCATGCGAAAAAACGGTCCCAAGAGCCACAGGGGATTAGGGATTTTCCAAAATCAACCAAGCTAAGGTGGGGCTAATCTTGGGAAAAAAGAACCGGGCCGTTTGGGAGCTCCGGAGGGCGGTAAAGGGAGGATAAAGATGGAAAATCAATGAGAGGAAGGAGAAGCACCACGGGGGAGGAAGAGGAACTGGCTGTTTGACCTGTTTGACGAATTATAAAACCAAGCAGACGGACACTCCCAATAAGCACGAGACAAACAGAAGGCAGGGAGGAGAAACCGAGCGAGGCCGATAAGGAATAATAATAACAAAATAACAAGGATAAGGCTCGGGTAGGTATATAAAACAAGACCGGGAGGGAAAAACAAAAGCTCGGACGTATGTAATGGAAAGATCTAGTAAGTATCGAAATGACAATCCGAGGGGTAAGCCCAGCGCTATGACAAGCAGATGAAAAGGATCCCTTGATAATTAGTCAACAATCGTACTATTAGTTAAACGACGCCAGAATTAGTAGATGGGGGAGTTGTTGGTAGTGTAGTAGTATGTAGTAGTTAGTAGTACAGTAGGGAGGGGAGGGGATCGGAGGGGGCGTGGTGGGAACGAGGGCAAGTGACTCGAAAAAAAAAACAAGCTAATGTACTCCGGGAGGGGTGACCAGGGTAACTGATGAAGATCCCTCTTTTAGTTGGAATCACACACACACACACACACACACACACACAAAAAATATATTAATTAGTTTAAAATGGGGTCGAGGAGTGTGGGAGGGTAAAAGAGAAAAAAAAAATTCGCATGGCAAGACGGACGATGGAAGATTTTCCATGTTGTAAAGTTACGGTTTGCGCACGTCAGCTTTACAATGCTGCACAAACTTCAAGCGCCTTTCCCGATCGGGTAGGGCGTTAGCGCGCAAGGTCTCCTCATGCCGACGGTATGACTGGATGGTTCGATTGCCAACCAGTCTTAGTGGCGGGTCAAGTCATGCTCTCAATGATTTCCCCTGGGACTGCTCGAAAGTTCCTTCATCATTCGTCAAGGGAGTTATTCTTAGAGTCAGGTCCAGACCCTGGTCAGACCGGAGCATCTCCGTCTATACTATAGCTGAATTGAGCAATCGACACTTGTCGGCATTTGTTATTCCTCATTTCTCTGAGTTCTTTTGTACCTTTCAGGTACCCAAATTGTACCGAAGAGTGGATTACCTAAGAATCTTGAACTCCTAACCAAGTTACCCCTCGGTGAGGGCCATCTGAAGGGGTTCTGTACCGGTGGAAAGCCCGCGGAAGTGGACGGTACCCAGCTACGAGAGGATACCCACTGCCTCACTTGACCTTCCCGATCGGCTATAGCGCCAAGTATCGGATTCCTCAGTCCCAGTTAGAACTTAGCACAGCATCTTTCCCGGCAACTAACCTTCAAGCTAAGTCGGATTTCTAGAAGATCCCCATGCTTGTTACCGGTTAGTATCTCATTCTTAATTCAATGTCCGAGTTGCAGGGATACATCCACTGGATACTCAGTACTCCGATTACTTCAACCACCAAGGAGAACATAACAAAAGAAACGAGATAATCTACTGAAGCATATCCGAAAGAATGGTTACGCTGCAGTTACGTCCTCGGATAGTTCATTGGTTCCCCCGTCTTCGTTCCTTCTCCGCTCTCACCGCAAGAACATTCGCTTCTAAACAAGCGGCCGCCACGGAACGCCTCCAAGACTCAAATGAGGATCTAGCCGCAGCTCGAAAATGGCTCACGGGACTCACTTTGAAAACCATCCCACGCCATATCTGTGAAATTTCATTTAGTCGCTCCGGTGGTCCTGGGGGGCAGAACGTGAATAAGTCGGTCGACCTCGTGTAAATAACCTCCGATTGTGTCGACCTATCACTAACTGGGCCTTGCGGATCTGAATAGGGTGAACTCAAAAGCTACTTTGAAAGTGCCTCTTCATTCTCTCTTACCGCTTGTGCCTCGAATTTTACACCCTCCGCTGCGATCATCACGATACTTCGCCGAGAGATCACAGAGTCTAGTCATACAGTCGGAAGAATCGCGGAAACAAGCCGCCAATGTAGAGTCATGTTACGAGAAACTGCACCAGTTACTTAAGAATACTGCAACAGATGCCATTCCTGGGGAGACGTCTCAGGCACAAAGAGTCAGGGTACACAAATTGTACGTTTATGCACGTTGCTGTATTGGCTTTGTTTCCTTTTTACAAATATCCTGAAAGTCTTCAAGCTCACGTTGTATAGGAAGAAGGCTGAAAATGAAGCTAGAATCAAGTCTAAGAAGCTGCACAGCAGTAAGAAGAGCAATCGGCGGGGTAGTAAATTTGATGAATGATTGACACAGAGCTAACTTTTATCTGAACCACCCATGTGCGATGATGAACTCCAATAGGCGCCTTTGCATGACAGCGGAGAAGTAGAAGGGTACGAACAAGAACAAACGAGGAGCCGCCGACTCTAAGGCGAGAGTACACGCTCCGCGTTGCGGACCGTGGCAGTAATGGCTTTTTGCAGAGACGGATCCAGACCTTCTGTGTTCTCCAATGGCTGCAGCCAGTTGATAACCTCCTTTGCGACAGTGGGGTTCTCGCGGTACTCCTTCAGCCGGGCAAAAGATGTAACCAAAGCCCGCGGGAATTTGGGTGATGTGGGCTGGATTCCGGCGGTAGGAAGCTTGATATAGCAAATTTGCGTATGATGACTGGTAGGACTGGACTGCTGCAGCACATTGACAGCATGTTCCAAGATTTTGCGCAGACATGGCAAGTCAGAAAACTCCACGGCCATGTCGAAAAACTCCCGTCCGAATTTAGCATCTTGTTCAAAGTTCTTCATTGCTGTATCGAAAATGGCCAAAGGGATAGCACCGCTCATTGCAGGTGTTGAGCGAAGATTCTCTAACGCTACTTGATCCACTCCACTACTATCTCCAGCGCTCGGATTGATATCTTCGCCGGTGATCTGTGGTAGCGCAATCATGTCGGCGTTAGGATCTTCAAAAGAAGCATCTGACGTCGGCTTCAGGGCTTCAATCTCTCTATCAAGACCCAGTATGCGCTGCCGAGCAACAAGCTTGGCTGTATAGATCAATTCCAGCTTTGCGTAGTGAATCCATAATTTCCTAGAGCTCTTGCAGAACCGTAGACCACGTTGCATGTGGCTTCGGGACTGCGTCATATCTGCATGGTCATCCAAAGCATATTGCGCTGCATATATCCACAGATCCACGTTTGTTGGGTGTAGCCGTAGGGCATCTTCGAAGATCGTGGAAAGCTTTTTGAAAGCTTTCTGGGCCCTAGCATATTCGATGTATTGAATCCATAAACCAATATCGCCGTGAAATTTGCGAGTCGCGCGATCCAGGATGAAGAAAATCCGCCGCTGGCCAGAATATCCCGCATTGCGAATACCGAGTCGCTTTACCCTTTTGCGGCGGAGAGTATCGAGGTTCATTTCGTATTCTGCATATCGTACAAAGTCGGAAGGTTGAGCACCACGAGCATTGAGCTTGTGCTCAAAGTCCGACCGTTTCTTGATGATTGCTGTGATCTCATCCTACTCAGTGAAAACGTAGTGTAAGTCTTTCGCATACTTTTAAGTGTTGTGCGATTTGAGGAAATACCTTGCTAAAGATCTTCTTTCTCTCATATTCTTTCAGTTCAGGTACTGACTTTTCTAGAAAGAAGCGTGCTTTGTCAGTAGCGGCAGACATGGTTGCGATTGTCGTTGCTGCAGAATACCTCTTTGTGATTAAGCAGCCACAACGGAGTGATAAAAAAAGTTGTCGGTATCCCGCAATCAGAAGCTCCGACCACGTCGAGTGCCTGTCCGCTTTCCTAACTCGAACTAGCGCTTATTTACACCCGCAAGTTACCGAGCCTCAGTTCCATTGTCAATCATCTCATGCTCATCTGGCTCAGGGGTTCCTGACCATTGCTATCTGAATTTCCGTTTGTTAATTTGTTCGTTCTTTTCATATTCTTATTACATTCTTGACACTCGTTTGTCTCCTTAATTGTTATTCATTCTCTTCGCTTCCTCCTTGTTTCGTCGAGTGGCCGGGGGCTGGTACGCCTGTCTTCTTCGCTGCCATGGCACCCAAATTCAAAGATGGGGATGCCGTTGTAGCGGTTAGTCTTGGCTATATCAAGAATTGAGGTACTTTGGAGAGTCACTGAACAATTGCTAGGTTAATGGGAAATGGGTGTCTTGGGCGCACACAGTCGCTGCCTATGCGGCCTTCTTCAGTGCCTTGGTAGTAGGAATGTCTCTGCATTTCAAGAAAATCGTGCAAAACGAACATTACGGCTATCCTGACGAATGGTTTCCGTCGGTGTCAGCAACGATCGGTGATCGCTATCCGGAACGATCCTTCTTCCAAGTGTTTATCGCTATCACCTCGGGACCTCGGTTTGCTCTAGTGTTCCTTTGGTACATTCTGACCTCGCGCCCCAACTCAGCTCTTCCTAAGTTTATCGCCGGCGTTGGGTTGTTCCGGACGTTTACATGCGGTGGTTGGACGTACGTTACATCGACGGACGACCATGATTGGCATGATATTTTCATGATCTCTTACCTCGTTGCGACGTTACCCTGGACACTTGGCTGCCTTGCGCTCAGCCCGAACAACCGTCGAGCTGTGAAGTACAGGAAGGTCTTGGCGAGCTGTTTCTTCGGAACTCTTGTTCCATTGATTTACTATTTCATTCAGCACAAGGTGCATAAGGTCGCGGGAGGTATGTCTGTCGTTATATAGCTTCTTTAGTCCCTTGCTTCTAACGCTATTACTTTTAGCTTACACCAAGTATGCCTTTTTTGAATGGTCTCTTATACTGTTTGATGTGGGCTTCGACGCTGTCACTGCACTCGACTTCGACGCATTTGAGATCGTGGTCAGGGATGTCAAAGGAATTAGCAGAGGGTATGTACAGTGGCTTCCGAAGTAAACCGAGAAGAAAAATGTACGGTTGCCAAGATGTGGATGTTGGTATTTGAGAAGAGTGTTCTAAGGTTTAATCTCCAGGCAGTTGAAGACCACTGCAGACTCCGTCCTCGAGAAAGAGTGTGTATAATCTACTCTCCAAGGCTATCAGAACTCTTGGCAATTAACTCGTAGCTAGGAAAGGAAAGCCCGTTGGAAATACGTTCGGCGAAGGTTTCTTTTGGACAGAGATCATTGATGCAGCTGCAGACGCTTACAATATGGTAAACCTTAGACTGGCCTCACAAGTGGACCTGATTACTGACCAAGTGTAGTTTGTCTTCTGGTCCTTGTGGACTGCCCTTGGTGTACTCGTCTGGTGTAAGTGTCTGTGGAGAATTTCTCCTACAATCCTCTGACAAAGTTAGACTTCCCTCTCTGGCATATGGGTATCTCTGGCTACGAGTTGGCCATCCTAAGCTATGTGTCTCCGGTCCTCCTGGTTATTCCCTCCTTGAAGTCTGCCGCGACGAGAAATCCTCGTCTCTTCCATTTTCTGTCACTTTCCGGGCTACTGGCGTATAAGGTGCAAGACCCTGCCAATCGACTTTTTATGACCACTTTCGCAGTTGCTTGCAGCTGTATCGCATGGTCTGCGACACTATATGCTGAAAGGGCAAACAGCTCTAGGTTAGAATCCCGTATATTTGCATGGGGCATTGGTTTGATTATGTCGAGCATTGCTAAATTTGCATGCAAAACGAACAACCCCATCTGGCCTATCATGCATGCAGAGAATGGAGGATGGAATAAACTGGGACTTTTCCTTGGTGTCCTGGCCGTCCTCAGGTCGCACAGAAGGCCTCCGACTAATGGAGGAGACTACTTCCCCTCGAGTGGCAGGAAAGGCTCTTCGTTATTTGCCGCCTTCGGTATCGGCGGTCTGCTTTTCGCGATGCATTCCCTCCTCTCCGACTCCAGCACCATGATCGCTTGGGTCTGGGAGGGATATCCTGTGCGCGGCCCTATTGCAGTACCTCATGGTGCACTCACTATCCTTGTAATGGGTGCTGGACTTATTTATGGTCTGTATTATCCCGGTGTTGCTGGAAGCTGGACTGCATATGGGATTGCGTCTGTTGGTGCAGCACTGCTTACTTGCTCCAGTCACTGGACTGGATTCTATGGTGGCCTTATTCTTGCGTTCTACCTTCTTGCGGTCACTCCGGTCTTGGTTTCGTCGGCTGTTCGCCACTCACTAGCTAAAACCTTTGGTATCGGTTTCCTCCTGTACACATTCCTGATTCTTTTCCATGTGTGGGTTGTTGCATACGCCTTCGTGCCTGGGGGGCCTCTCGTCAGAGAACACACCGATTGGATCATGATCACCACTATGTTATCGATTGGAGCTGGTGTCTTTTCTGCTGCTGTCACCAACTCATCCGGTACTAAGAGCAAGATCGTCAGTCCGAATGGCAAACGACAGCGGTCATATTTTATCTATATTCTCGCGGCGCTGCAGCTTATTTCCATGGCTGTTGCATATCTTCGCTTCCCTACAAACGACTATGTGCCATATCACAAAGAGGATAAGGTTGCGACTGTCGGCATTTGGACAGTTCACTTTGGTCTCGATAATGACATGTGGTCATCGGAACGGCGTATGCGCAATGTTATTCAGGAACTTGAGATTGATGTTATTGGCCTTCTTGAATCTGATAACCAGCGCATCATTATGGGCAATCGCGATATGACCCAGGTCCTGGCGGAAGATCTTGGTATGTACGTAGACTTCGGTCCTGGTCCTAACAAGCACACTTGGGGCTCAGCTTTGCTTTCCAAATTCCCAATTGTCAATTCTACTCACCACCTCCTTCCTTCTCCTGTTGGTGAACTTGCTCCAGCCATTCATGCCACCCTTGATATGTATGGCGAGCTGGTTGATGTTGTCGTGTTCCATTCGGGACAAGAAGAAGACCCAGAAGACCGCCGCCTCCAGACCGAATATTTGTCGAAGCTAATGGGTTCATCCCCTCGCCCCCTTATTTTGCTGAGCTACCTGGTCACAAAGCCACTGGAAGGTAATTACAATACCTACGTCAGTGAACTCAGCGGCATGAAAGACATCGACCCTACCGATTGGGACCGATGGTGTGAGTACATCCTCTACAAGAACTTGAGGAGGACTGGCTACGCTCGTGTTAGTCGAGATTCTATCACAGACACAGAGATTCAGGTAAGTCTTGTCGTGCATGTCATGTTTATGCCTACAGCCCTCTACGGAGGGGGTGTGGGGAAGCATCTCAACTTTTGCTGACTAACTCCTGCGATAGGTCGGCAAATTCGTCATTGGAGAACCCGAGCCGGAGAATGAGATGCGACTGCCAGAGGAAATGGTGCCAGAAGGCCGTCGATTCCCCGCGTTGTTCCGCGGACAAGGGGTCCGCGGTCATCGTTATCATGTCTTTGATGAGCCCAGGTATTGGCAATGAATGCCACATGAAACGGTCAGGAGACCCTGACTCCTTCCCTCTCTGGGCGGCTCAGGTTTCCGGAGCCCTGGATTATTTGTATATTCTACGACGCGAAAACTTCAACCCTTTGATGGCTGGTTATTCGTGATATTTGCCACGACTATGTACTGTGAATCTCAATAAAACTGTTTTTCATAAAAATTTCTATATCTGAATTTTGAATAACGGCGGTATGTTCCTACTTTTGAAAACGGGCAGCCTTTGTACAGAGCACATGGGACTTGGTAGCAGATCCTAAACGCATTGGCTAGAGAACTTATTGATGTGGTCATTGACGTCTACCAAGATGAACTCGTCCTGTGTTCTTCCATCACGGATCACGGCCCATGTAACCTCTTGGTAAAGTCAAACCTACCCCCGAACTGGTATGTGGAATGTGGAGATCACACCGTTCCTACTTGGTGTATGTGGCCGAGTACATATGACAAAGGTATGAGCTTCCTGGGCAGTAGCTTATGATTACCCCATGACTCCTCAGGGAGGACAGCTCGTTTCACTTGGTCTTTCGAACAAGATATTCCGGCCGCAAAACTTGTATTAAGCCTTAAATAAGAGCATTCCAGCCCTGCAGACTGAACTGCTGATCCTCGCGCCTTGAGCTATTGCACATTGTATTCTTTATATACCGAGGAATGCGTGGTTCCTTTGATGATTGACGTTTTAGTGTTTGCTTATTAGCTAGCTTTCTGGCCAAATTTCAAGACGCAGTTAAGCCCTGGACACGAGTATCTCGTGAATGGCAACCCTTTTTTTTTCACATATTTCTATCCCCTCATTAGCTTTATTTTCAGGGTTCACCTTAAAAGCAGGCACAGAGATGCTTCTGCCTACTTGTGCTTGCTTCTTTCCATTTTACCACTTGTCGGGTTCCCAGAACAAGAACGTGCCCAGAAGCCGGGTATTCTCGTGTTTTATTCGTGAAGACTTGGTGCACTTCATTTGTTTGGCTTATCTAGCTTTGATTTGTGAATAATACAGAGCCGACCAGAGGTACTCGAGCCCCTGTTCCTAGGTATGTCGTTAAAGGAGTTCCCCGTATATCCGTGTTAAGTATTTGCAGACCCATCTCCATCACGACGTATATTGAGAATATCCTGCAGTATATTGTATATGAACTTTCGCTTCAACCATACCTTGTCATTTGATCATATATAAGCAAGAGTTTGGGGAATGTATGAGCCCCCTAATCGAGGTTTTGTCACCACAGCGAGCCGTCGTATGGTGGACCGCATAAGATCCTTATAGCTATAATGTCAAAATCGCCAGCAGAATCGCACAGGCAAAAATCCAAGAAGGATATACAGCAACCGTCCAGCTCAAAAAGTCCGGAAGCTCAACATGTTGAAATGCCCTCTGGCCCTCGGGCGGGTTCACGTTCTAACCCGAACACGCCTGTTGATCTGAGCGATGAATGCCAGCTCTATTCGAGGACACCTCTTCCTTCGCGTACTCTGGCCAACGCACGAGCTGCTCTGCAACAACTAGTTCTAAAATCTAGATATGGCTCCTCAAATATTTTTGAAGATTCTGGCTCGCGGGGTTCAATTAATCTTCCTACTCAGCCGCCCCCTGTTAGAGTCGTCGGTCAGTCTGGTGTCTCGAATCTCAGAAGATCTTCTAGCCATAGCGAGGGCTTTGCTGTAAGATATGCTCAAGAACACACGCTCCCAGCGATCTCATTCGGGATCAATGCACCTATGCCACGTTGGCGAATCGAGCGTATTCATCCACTACTTGCACGGGGAAGCCCAGCGCTGCGATGGGTGTTCGATGCTAGCATAGACTTTGCCCAGTTTGGATGGTCAGAGGATATGGTTTACGAATACGCATACAGGTGGCTTGAGGAAGCTCTTAGCGATCCGTCATTTGGACGATACACGAGGTCCTACATTCTCGACGGACATGGCGAAAATCCGCTACCAACCCTCCCGCCAGCACCAAGTACATGCTATTTTAAGACATGGTCTCAATCATTGGGAGCCAATGATAGCTGGTATAAGCATCCGGACTATGAGCGTTCACGGATGACTTGGACAATAGGTACGCAGTAACAGTTCTGGTCAATTTTTTTCTCTTTTACACATCAACACTTTAGCGAGAACGAGGCTGACGCTTCAGAAGTTCCTGAGCAGCAGTTTTCGGGGAACGATGGAATCCGCAACAATCATATATTTGACTTTAAATCTTCTGAAGCTTGCAATGAGACAGATCTCGAGCTTGGCCGACGTAAGTCGATTCGTATGTTGCGGAAAGCAACTACGGGCGAAGACCAACCAATGCAATTCTGGGGATATAGATGGGTTTGGTTCAGTATCGCTTTTTTAGTATTGAGCATGTTTCTGTGTCTTTTCTTATATGCTTTTAGGATCATCAAATGATGTAGCTTATTGTATATTGTTTCGTTCTGATTATTCGATTGTGTTCCCTGCCGTGTCTGTGAGTTGATAATTATGTGGTGTTAAAGTGGATGGCCATCTTCGCATTCACCAGTGAGGAAGGGGGAGCTTTAGACGTTTCACTGTGTATGCGAAGTATTTATCTTTGTACATTCTTGCTTGAGGCGACAGGCCTCCTATTACGACTGCTACCACTACTTTATGGCCGCATTTCTATCCTTAACTCCCAGCGGCGGGCTGCCTTTCATGAACAGCAGGCGCAGTCAAGGGTTTCGAACGGTTTGGTGTCAACCCACCATATTGGGCTCCAGCTAGAACAATGGCGGATCATTTGCGGCATGGACGATCAGGAGCAGGCCCACTCAATAATATACAACGGGGCGACTGTTCAATGACACGCTCCATATCACATCTTCAAATTCGCTAAGGTCGACTCGACCGTAGAATTATTAATGACGCCGCGCCTCTGGAACCAGCCGGGTATTCTCACATTTGTTACCGGTGGGCGACAACGATTCCTAGAATAGGATCTCAATGTCTTCATCAAATCCCTCCAGAAGGGCAATGGTTACAGCCAGAGCAAATTTGTTGCCGAACAGCCCGTATCGATGTTTGCGAGTCGCCAGTCAACGCATCATATTGTTGTTGTCCGGCCAGGCCGGATAGTTGGTATTGAGACAGAGGGCATCTCCAATGCTGATGGCTTCCTACGGAGATTTGTGCGGACACGTCTTTAACTGGGAAGGTACCTCGCCAACGAGGGCCATCTGTGGCCGGCCGTGGCCGATGTGGAAGTGGCAATTGGCAATCTCAGGTCCACGTTCGGCGTCACAAAAAAGATGCGGTCCCCTCAGCCGTGAGTATTGAAGCTGGTGTTGCGGTTTCGCATTTCTGGGATATTCTTCAAGATACCCTGGAAGTCAAACTAGTACCCATGATGGCCGAGGACTGGAAACAAGCTGTGGAGCTCTTCCTTGAAACGGCAGAAGAAAACCGCGCCTTCCAACCTTTACTGGTCATGCTGCAGGTATCACGGCTTAGCTTTGGAGTAAAGAAGCCGCTCGGGAGCAGTCAAAGAATATACAGACTCTCGTGAATGTTGGGTTTTCGTCCACAGTACGGCATCCTGACTCGAATAATTCTGAAGTACTGACGGTTCAGCTTGCACTTCCACTGATTTCAAGCATTATTTTAGGTATAGACTGTCCCTTCTTCATTCCTTATAAATCTCCGTATATATCGAGCTCCTGGACCTGGCGTTGTAGTGACGTTTGAACCAGTAAATTTGTGAATAACAACCGGTTATCAGAGAAGGAATGAGTAATATTGAGCTAAATAACAGAAAGAAGAGTCTCAAGGTAGCATAGGAAAGTATATAGTGGAGACCTGTATACAATCTGCTCACCAGAACGCAGGTCAGCCCACTGCCCCCCCCAGACCTCGGACCACCGGCGCCGATTTTCCGTGTGTCACATGACCTTATCCCACCGCCGGTCGGCTGAGCTTAGAACTATTTTTTACAAATAGAAGACAATCTTTACTATGACTACTACTACTGTTAGTAAATTATATATTTTTAAACTAGTTTAGTTAAGAACTAGTTCTCTATAGATTATTACTATCTATACTTTATATATTCTTAAGATATAAATCTCTTTAAACTAGTTTAGTCAAGAGCTAGTTCTCTATAAATTATTACTAATTTACTATCTATATTTTATATATTCTTAAGATATAAATCTTAAACTAGTTTAGCCAAGAACTAGTTCTCTACAATATTATAATAAATAGATTATATTTTTTAAATTTAATTTAAACTAGTTTAATAAAAAACTTACAGAATATTTACAGAACAGAAAAATTTATTTTATTCAACCGGTACGATGAGCAATTTAAAAAGGGTTAGTACATGCTTCGGAAAATCGGCGCCGGTGGTCCGAGGTCCGGGGGGGGCAGTGGGCTCACCTGTAGTCACTCTGCTCACTTGATTGAATACACTAGGTCATGTGAATATCGGCAATGCAAACAAGACAAACACAGGATCCGCGATGCTTCATCGGAACTCTCCAATCACCTCAATAACACGATCCCTCAATGCCTTGAGTTTTAATCCATATATAAGTGAGGAGAGACGTGATGTTATAATTGAAGTCTAATAGACTTGATCGTTCTTGTATTTGGATTGATGACTCGATTGGAAGCGCTGTACCGCTAAGTACGAGACCAATCCAACTCCGTCGCCGACTTCGAGGTTGGCCGATGAGCGACGCCTTAAAACTGCAAAGATGTTTACGTTCACACCTTTGCTTGGCGCACAGTCGTCCTCCTCGAAGGCTTCTCAGTCAATCTTAGAACTGGATGGTGGAATCAAAATCCTTGTGGACGTCGGCTGGGATGATACCTTTGATCCTCTGGATTTGCAGGAACTAGAAAAGTAAGCTCCGTTGTATAATAACAAGACAGCTAGCTTGTCTTCCTTTTAAATGATCCTTGGTCTGATTGATTATGGTAGACATGTTCCCACCCTTTCGTTGATCCTTCTGACCCACGCTACCCCTGCGCATATTGGTGCCTTCGCGCATTGCTGCAAGACCTTCCCTCTTTTTACTCAGATTCCCGTCTACGCCACGAGCCCCGTTATTGCGCTTGGTCGCACGCTGTTACAGGACCTATACGCCTCCTCGCCACTAGCTGCAACATTCCTACCCAAAGCCTCAATTTCTGAGCCGGGCGCATCTACTTCTGCAGCATCTGCCACAGCATCCGTACCAGAAGGCGAAGGAGGCGCAGATGCTAACCATTCCGGAAGAATCCTCCTCCAACCTCCTACCGCAGAGGAAATTGCCAGATACTTCTCCCTGATCCATCCCTTAAAGTACTCGCAACCACACCAACCACTTCCTTCCCCCTTTTCCCCTCCACTGAACGGCCTTACGCTCACGGCTTACAATGCTGGACACACTGTGGGAGGAACAATATGGCATATACAACATGGCATGGAATCGATTGTTTACGCTGTCGATTGGAACCAAGCACGAGAGAGTGTAATGGCAGGTGCTGCATGGTTCGGCGGGTCAGGCGCCAGTGGGACGGAGGTCATAGAGCAATTACGCAAACCCACCGCGTTGGTATGTAGTACAAGGGGGGGTGACAAGTTTGCCCTTCCAGGAGGACGAAAAAAGCGAGATGACTTACTATTGGATATGATTCGGAGTACTATCGCCAAAGGAGGCACTGTTTTGATTCCCACTGATACTAGCGCTCGAGTCTTGGAATTGGCATATGCGCTGGAGCATGCATGGCGCGATACTGCTGGAACAGGACAAGAGGATAATGTTCTAAAGGAGGCCGGGCTATACCTCGCAGGTAGGAAGGCTAACACGACGATGAGGTTGGCCCGGAGTATGCTAGAGTGGATGGACGAGAATATTGTGCGAGAGTTTGAGGCCGCGGAAGGTGTAGATGCGGCTACGGGTCAATCTCGAACTAATCCCGGCGGCCAACGTTCTGGCCAAAACCAGGGCAAAGAAGAGAAAGGCACTGGCCCCTTTACTTTCAAACACCTGAAGATCGTTGAGAGGAAAAAGAAGTTGGAGAAGATTCTTAACAACCAGACACCCAAAGTCATTTTGGCTTCCGACACGTCACTGGACTGGGGTTTTGCAAAGGAATCCCTCCGCCTGGTAGCGGGGGGCCCGAACAACCTTCTCCTACTCACAGAGTCTTTCCATAAGGAGAGGCTTGCCGACAACCAGGAAGATCTTCATCGGAAAACTCTGGGTAATATGATCTGGGACTGGTATGAAGAAAGGAAAGATGGTGTCGCACTTGAGAAATCTTCCGACGGTGAGATGATTGAACAGGTTCACAGCGGTGGTCGAGAACTCTCCTGGTCAGACGTGCATCGTGCACCTCTAGATCCTGGTGAACAACTACTCTATCAACAATATCTCGCCACAAAGAGACAACTACAAGATACTTCCCAAGCAAGGGGGCAGGAGAACTTGGATAACGCAGCGGATGCGCTTGATGACCGATCTAGTTCCACATCCGAAGACTCCGAGACAGAACAGCAGGGACGGGTCCTAAATTTCTCAACTTCATTAGCTCATTCCAATCGCAACAAACTCGGTCTCAGCGATGAAGACCTTGGTGTCAACATCCTTTTACGGCGGAAGAACGTGTTCGACTGGGATGTCCGGGGCAAGAAGGGCCGCGAACGAATGTTCCCATATGTAGCACCAAGAAAGAAGGGAGACGAGTATGGAGAATTTATCCGACCTGAGGAATACCTACGAGCAGAAGAGCGTGAAGAGATCGATATGCAACAGCGCAGATCTGACTCTCAAACCAAGCTTGGTCAGAAACGACGATGGGATGAAACAGGACCGGGCGGGCGTCGGTTGTCTAGCAGCGGGGCCAAACGTCAACAATTCCCTGGAAAGAAGGACGCCAGCACAGCGGACGATATGAGCTTGACAGAGGATGGAGAAGGTGGTGATGCTGCCCTAGAGTCAGAAGACGAAGCGGATGGTCAGACGTTCGAGGGGCCCGCAAAAGCGGTCTATCAGAAGGCTAGTCTCACTATCAATGCTCGTATCGCTTTCGTAGACTTTACGGGATTGCACGATAAGCGGAGCTTGGAGATGCTGATCCCGCTCATTCAACCACGCAAACTGATTCTAGTGGGCGGGATGAAGGAGGAGACCACGGCCCTTGCAACAGAGTGCAAGAAGCTCCTCGCAGCCAAGGCTGGAGTTGATGTCTCCGCTGCGGACTCTGCTGTGATTTACACCCCGGCTGTTGGAGAAGTTATTGATGCTAGCGTTGATACAAACGCCTGGATGGTCAAGTTGAGCAACAGTCTCGTTCGGCGCCTGAAATGGCAGCATGTCCGTAGTCTTGGCGTGGTGACATTGACTGCACAGTTGAGGGGTCCTGAATTGAACCCCCCAGAGGACGCAGCGGACTCCCCAAGTAAAAAGCAAAAACTGTTGCAAGAAGAGGCTAGTTCACAAGCTACGGCACCTACCGTCGACGGCACGAAACCAACAGCAGACAAGTCTGATGTCTACCCGGTGCTTGATATACTTCCCGCCAACATAGCAGCAGGAACGAGATCTATGACTCGCCCTCTCCATGTGGGCGATTTGCGACTTGCGGATCTCCGCAAGATCATGCAGGGAGCCGGCCACACGGCCGAGTTCCGTGGTGAAGGAACGCTTCTCATTGACCGGATGGTCGCCGTCCGCAAATCAGGTACAGGAAAGATCGAGATTGAAGCTACGGCTCAATCAGCTGCTGCTGTAGGACGTGGGGCTGGAAGCTTCCTGGACGTGAAGAGGAAAATTTACGAGGGACTGGCTGTTGTTGCAGGTAATTGATTGTAAACTAAACATTATACTTATACCTACTACAATTTGAAGCAATCGGAAACCCCGAAAATCGACATTGCCCGATATAGCAAGTATAGAGAATCAGAACCCCAGTCCACCGCCAAAAGGTAAAGCGAATATAACCCTGTGTAAAATTCTCTAATTACTGAAGGGAAGTAGAATAGCCAACATCCACCGTCCCATAACCATTACCCAGATCGTCGGTAGATACCTCTTGGATGTGATCGTCCGTTCGAGGGCCCTTGTATATCCTAGGTGAACAAGCGCACATACGTCAGCCTCCTATCCCAACCCATGACCAAGAAAATAAAAGAAAAAAGAAAACTTCACTTACCCCCGTGCAGCAACCCACCACCATACCAAAGCAAAAGCGGCAATGAATGCGCCAACACATATACCATAATTCCTAGTAACCCAGTCAGCCACCACCCACGTCACGACTTATGTACTGTTCCCAGGCACAGCACCGGAAGCGGGCGTAAATGACATGCAACTTACATATTAGTCACTGTGATAGGCACACGAGGCGGGAAAAACAACACCGCGCTAATGAACAGTACCCAGATCACAGACACCCAGTTGATAAACGGACCCCATCTTCCCAATGTGAAGGGCCCCTCGATGAACTTGACTCTGTTCTTGTAGATTCTGTGCGCTAAGATTACGGATATATAGGATATGTCGAGTGCCGGGGCAGTGATGCTGAAGATCGCGGTGGCGGTTTCGGTCGAGCCGATGGCAATGCAGTTCAGGCAGATGCTGAAGAAGACGACGAACCAGACGGCGTTGACCGGCGTGTGAGTGTATTTGTTTACTTTGGAGAGGGTGCTGAATATTTAGGTATTAGTAGCCTTGTTTTCCCCAAGTCAGCTTCTTCAGAGGATACGCACGAGGAAAATGGAAGCGCTTCGTCACGGGCGAAGGCATAAGCCATCCTTGTGTCTGCCAGCATGGCTGAACAGCCGGTGAAGAATTGGACTAGGATTGCTAAACCCCACATCATTGTTCCTCCCCTTTTGCCTCCTGCGTTGAGGAAGATCTGGGCTGCGGGAAGCCCGGTGGGGCTGTTGAGGATGCCTTCGAAGTCGCTCAGACAGAAGCACATTGAGATAGTGAGAATCCAGCCTAGTGCGCCGGAGACGAGGACTGCACTCTGAATGGCTATAGGTCCCAGAGTGGCGGCGTCGTGGGTTTCTTCGGACATGCTTGTTCTTAGTCAGTAGTTGAATTTTTTTTTTTTTCTAGAGGACACCAGCATAGAAACGCACTGAGTAGTTCCGTCATAGTCTGTCATTGTCCATGCCACAGAGATGAATCCGAGCAGGAAGGAAAAGAATTTCGAGCCCCATCCTGAACCGTCGGTGAAGTGGGTGAAGACCCAGCTGGCTGGTTGTTTGTCGGGTGTATAGGCAAGGAGCACAATGCAGATGATAATCGTTGCGGAAACTGTGATTGTCAGACCCAACTTGACAAATATGCGGGGCATCGTGCATACTGTTGATGGGAGCGAACCAATATACTATCCGATGCAAGGTCCTGGTCGTTAAGGAGCATATAGCCCCCAATATACACAAGAGAAATATGGATAAGAGAACCGTTTCCAATGCGGTCCTGTATAAGTTAGGTCGAGACGAGGAGTAGGAAAGATTAAAGCATACGGTGAATATGAATATCTTCCATCAACCAGTTCTGAGTTCATGCTAACGCAGGCAAGTAGCATCTGACTGACTGTGTAGACAACACTGGATACACCAGCAGTTTGGCCGAGAAGGTTACACCAGCCCTGCACCCAAGAAAAGATAGGCACTTGTTCTTCGGGGACAACGTGCTTAGTGACAAAGTACATTCCTCCCGCTGTGGGATACGCAGAAACTAACTCTGCCACCGAACTGCCGATACACATCGCCATACATGAGCCAAAGAACCAGCACCATACGGCTGTAGCTGGGCCGCCTGCAGCCAGGGGAGAACCAAAGGTTGCAGGGACAGAGCCCAGGATACCTAGGATAGAGATGGCGTAAGAGACCGTAGACCATTTTGAAAATTCTCGACGCAATTCCTAGGGACCAGTGATTAAAACTTTACTAGAATATGTCTGGGTTTAATGTATACCTGTTTATAGCCAATCCGAGCCAGAAGAAGCTCGTCATCGTCGCGAATGCTCGCCATTGTATGAGACACTGACGAAAGATATAGTGCGTATGTTTTTTTGCTTCTTCTTCTTCTTCTTCTTTTTCAATGGGTACTGACAAGATAGCGAAGTCAAAATGATAATGGAAAAATATAGCATGGGTCGCTGAGAGGTAACAGTACTTTAATGGCAAGTTTAATATAACGCGTGTCAATGGACCAAGACGTGAATACATTGCAGTTGTGTCACAGGTGCGAAGAGACGGTGAGAAAAGCCCCGCCGATCTAAAACAGCGCCGACATAGTCTGATATATAACGGCAAGCTCACGAAGAATTGCAAGTTACAAGTAGCACAGACCAAAACAATTGTGTCTATCAGAGGAATAATTACACCGGGACCAGGAAGAAGATTTATTCAGTTTATATCAGAAGGAATTAAGAGCATAATGACTCGGCCAGGGGCCTTATCGTGGCATTGCGCAATATTGATAAGCCCAGCAAGGGAGACAGACCATTCGGGATAACTACCCTCGGAAATTAATCGAATGAATCAATCTAAGATATCCATTGAATTCACCCTTTCATCTCTAGACTCTCCAATCTTCTATTCTTTTGGGTTGGCGATTAGATTGATTAGGGTGTATCATACCCCGTGCCAGTTTCGGAACAACATATGTCCGTCGGCCTTCAGATTAGGTGTTCAGTTGCTTGATTGGGTTAACGGATTTGTTTGGATATACTCCGTACTTGTCGCCCTTTTCGCCCAAGCTCCGTTCAGTGATGGTCCGGTGCTAATCGGTCGTGGGCTGTAAAGACCTACATTTCTCGTTCTTCCTTCCTTAAGTCTGTTCATAAAATTATGAAGCACCATGGCAGACCAATCCATGTATAACACGCTCGGTCAGGGAGCCGCTCCCGCTGAAGACCCCTCGAATCCGAATCAGATGGCTCACCAAGTTCCTCCACAATCACAACCTGCTGCCGGATTTCCTTCCGGTCCTTACCCTCCTCAGCCCGGTGCTTACTACGGGAACCCGTCTCCAAATCAATATGGTGCACCTGCTGCTGCACCACCACCAGCACAGCAGCTGCAATCTCCACCGCCGCGGGGCCTGGCACCTAGTCCTCAACTCGCCTACGGTACCGAGACACAGACACATATGGGAGCCCCTGCCGACTCAATGGCAGGGTTGAATTCGCAGATGAGTGGCTTGGGAATAATGGGGGATAGCGGCGCCCGGCCAGGAAAGAAGAAGCACCGACATGCGCACCATGAAATTGGAGGAGCTACTGCTTTGGCGCCTCAGCAATTTGCCGGAATGCCGCAGGCAGGCATGCAGCCCTCATCTCAGTTCCTGAATACTGGATTGAACCAGGCACCTCGTCCGATCTCACCCGCCGCTGGTGTTCCGCCTGCGGGGATTGTCCCTCAGCCTGGTGTTCCGGCCACAGGCTCTGACTCTGTCCCTACCCAGGGCAAGATTGATCCGGAACAGATTCCAAGCATCCCCCGGTCTCGCGACATACCGGCACAGTACTACTTCAACCATGTCTACCCGACGATGGAACGGCATCTGCCCCCTCCGGCAGCTGTCCCCTTTGTGGCCCACGACCAAGGGAACTCATCCCCTAAACATGCCCGCCTGACCCTGAACAACATCCCCACCACCTCAGACTTCCTCTCTTCCACCGCCCTGCCTCTAGGAATGGTTCTACAGCCCCTGGCTCGCCTCGACCCCGGCGAACCTGAGGTCCCAGTGCTCGATTTTGGAGAAATGGGTCCTCCGCGATGCCGGAGGTGCAGGGCATACATCAATCCTTTTATGACGTTTAAGTCCGGAGGAAGCAAGTTCGTCTGTAACATGTGCACCTTCCCTAATGATGTAGCGTCGGAATACTTTGCTCCTCTGGATATGTCCGGGGCGCGTGTTGACCGTCTGCAACGCCCAGAGTTGATGATGGGTACAGTTGAGTTCATGGTCCCGAAGGAGTACTGGAACAAGGAGCCCGTTGGTCTTCAGCGGCTCTTCTTGATTGACGTCAGTCAAGAATCGGTTAACAGGGGTTTCTTGAAGGGGGTGTGCAAAGGAATCACGGAAGCTTTATACGGCGCACCAGATGCTTCTGAAGGGGATGCAGCAGCGCGGCGAGTGCCTGAGGGCTCGAAGATCGGTATTGTCACCTACGATAGAGAAGTGCACTTTTACAATCTCAGCGTGAGTCTACGTGTGCGTTAAAACCCCCACAATATACTTACAATACCTAGTCACAACTTGATCAGGCACAGATGATGGTGATGACAGATTTGGAGGAGCCATTCGTTCCCTTGAGCGAGGGCCTGTTTGTAGATCCCTATGAATCAAAGTACGCAAACAATCCTTGCACAGTTTGACGAATACATATCTCTAACATCTCTCCATAGGGATATCATTACTTCTCTGCTACATCAAATCCCCAAGATGTTCTCACACATGAAGAAACCTGAACCAGCTCTGCTCCCAGCTCTCAATGCGGCAATGTCTGCCCTGCAAGCTACCGGTGGAAAGATTTTCGCGTCTATATGCAGCTTACCCACTTGGGGCCCTGGCGCGTTGCATATGAGGGACGACCCTAAGGTGCATGGCACGGATGCAGAACGGAAATTATTTACCACAGACAACCAGGCATGGAGAACGACTGCTGGGAAGATGGCCGAACACGGCATCGGTGTTGACATGTTTGTGGCGGCACCTGGGGGGACGTATATTGATGTGGCTACGATAGGTAGGCTTTCTACGTTTTCATTGCTGCAGACCAGATGGATGTTAATGCTATCTAGGTCATGTCGCCGAAGTATCAGGCGGGGAAACATTTTTCTACCCCAATTTCCACGCTCCGCGAGACATTCTGAAGCTTTCGCAGGAGTTCGCTCATGCAGTTACTCGCGAGACAGGCTATCAGGCAATGATGAAAGTCCGTTGTTCCAACGGTCTCCAGGTATCGGCGTACCATGGTAACTTTATACAACATGCTCTCGGGGCGGACCTGGAGATCGGATCAATTGACGCCGACAAAGCGATTGGTGTCAACTTCAGCTATGATGGCAAGCTTGACCCCAAATTGGATGCCCATTTCCAAGCCGCCTTGCTGTATACTACGGCCGAAGGGCAGCGACGGGTGCGCTGTATCAATGTGGTAGCAGCAGTCAATGAAGGAGGGTTGGAGACGATGAAATTCATAGACCAGGACGCTGTTGTCAGTATTATGGCTAAAGAAGGTAGGTTAACCTAGCGGTGTTATTCGGAGCAGACATGCTGACAGTCTTAACCACAGCGGCTGCCAAAACTGTGGACAAATCACTCAAGGACGTTCGGGCCAGTATTACGGAGAAGACCGTGGACATCTTCAGCGGATATCGCAAGGTCTTCTCTGGGTCACACCCACCCGGACAACTTGTACTCCCGGAGAATCTCAAGGAGCTTTCCATGTATATGCTGGGCCTCGTCAAATCACGAGCATTCAAGGGTAGGGACGGTTACATCCGGATTACACGTGAGAGTGGCTAACTTGAATACACAGGCGGCCAAGAAGCATCGGACCGACGGATTCACGACATGCGGATGTTACGCTCGATTGGGGTCACAGAACTATCCCTGTACCTGTATCCCCGGATCATTCCGATCCACAACATGCAACCCGAAGATGGGTTCCCCAATGAGCAAGGACAGCTGCAGGTCCCACCGTCCCTACGAGCCAGCTTCTCCAAGATTGAGGAGGGTGGGGCGTACCTCGTCGACAATGGCCAGATCTGTCTGTTGTGGCTCCATTCCCACGTGTCACCTAACCTGCTGGAGGATCTCTTTGGACCTGGGCAGTCGTCTCTTCAGGGACTCAATCCCCAGACGTCGTCGCTCCCCGTCTTGGAGACCCATTTGAATGCGCAAGTGCGCAATCTACTACAGTACTTCTCGACTATCCGAGGGTCCAAGTCAGTTGCGATCCAGTTGGCTCGCCAAGGGTTGGATGGGGCAGAGTATGAGTTCGCACGGCTACTGGTGGAGGACCGCAACAACGAAGCGCAGAGTTACGTGGATTGGCTGGTACACATTCATCGGCAAATCAACTTGGAGCTGGCGGGTCATCGCAAGCGCGAGGATACATCTGCCGAGGGGTCGTTGACCAGTCTCGCCGGTCTTCGCGCTCCATATTGGTGATAATATAGACTACCCCAAATTTCATTGTTTCGTTGATATTCTTTACTTTGTATTTTGGTCGCTTTCGAGTGAGAGTTACGCGCTAGTATACCACAGAAGTTGATGTTCCCTGGACCGTATTTCTTGGAGCGAGATTTAATTTTTAAGGCTTTGTTTCATCACGAGAACAGCAAAAAGAGCGCTGTAGCGAGGGCCCAGGGTTAACACAGTGGACCGCCGACAAGGATCCCTGCAAAAGTCTAGAACGCCGAACCGAACTCCCCAAGAATAATAGACTACACACTAGTCGAGTGACAACGAGTCCATGGTGAGATCGTCGCGGAAACGTCGGAGACTAAAGGGAACGGTGTGGTGATAAAGGCAAGTCAAGCGCTTGGCAAGGAGTGGATCAGCAGCCGACTTTGATGGTCTGTGTACAGAGTAAGGCGTGGCAGTATCTGGGGGGGAAAAAAGAGAGAATGACAAGAAAAAAAGAAAAAAAGAAAAAAAGGCTCCTCAAGTGCCATGACTTGTCATCCTTGGAAAGGTCGTCGTTTTTACCCTTTCAGCCAAAACCTCCGTCCTCGCCAAGGGTGTCATGGAGGCCATAAAAACTTGCACATGGCGACGACGTCTTTCCCGGCAGGCGGACCACAGGACAGAGAGTGATTGAACCCTCAATGAACCCCTCGTTTTCTCTCCACACAAGACCAATAATAAGTGAGGCGAACCATGGGAACCAGCTTAGAAATGTAAAGAATTCTCGAAAGAAGTTCATTACTCATTCAGGAAGCTTTCTCGAACGACACGGTCTTTGTTCGGAGGGAATCCGTGGTTGTAATCCTTTTTTTGCCTTCGACGGAACCAGGGTTAGGGCTGGCCAAGCGTATTACCACTTCATCCGTCGAAGCCGTGGATGGCATTCCCGCGGGTTTCTCTTACAAAATCTTTATTTCCACGCAAACTACTCGCTCAGCCACGACCTAGGGTTTTTCTATGAGGAAAAGAAGCGGGTGGATCAACGAGATCGAGTGGGACGCGCTGATCCCATCTGGATTCTGCTCAAGCCTGGATTTTGAAGAGTGGAAATGGAAGTGTGGGAGGGAAAATGGAGCCGATGGCAAGTGCACCCATTGTGGTTCTCCACTACTCACGACTCAGTACAGGCTGTATGCATGTAATCATTGTCAGCTGCAGTGTCGAACCCCTCGTAGAAAGTAGATCGGGTATGAATCTGGACGGTGTGAGCTATTGCGCCGACAGAATCTAATCTTATTCTCAGTCG
The DNA here is from genome assembly GCF_001792695.1 of Aspergillus bombycis. Taxonomy (NCBI): domain Eukaryota; kingdom Fungi; phylum Ascomycota; class Eurotiomycetes; order Eurotiales; family Aspergillaceae; genus Aspergillus; species Aspergillus bombycis. The sequence continues at coordinate 240,637 of NW_019170040.1, read as the reverse complement.
ACGAGTAAAGCACGTAGGACAGGACCTGTCAGCGCGACTGCTATTGCAGTAAGTCCGCGGCCGTGGACGAGTCACAACCAAGTCCCCAAAGTGACGGCAGTATATCCCGTTGTCTAGTGCCGGAGTGTCGTTCCATTTTCCACCAGATTCCCTCCACGTTTAGCCCTAGTCCCCCGTGGCGTCGAAGTCAAACCATGTATCCGATGTCAGGAACAACCTTTTTCAACGTCATGCCAGCGAACCAGAGTTAGTCCCCTGAATGGACCCATATTACAGTCTTGTTTGGGTATTCATGTGGATCTTTTTTTCCCTTTTTCCCTTTTTCTCGTTTTCTTTCTCTAGAGTTTTCTTGTCGTCCCAGACTTTACCGGTCTGTCAGGTACCAACAGTTGGAGATCATTGCCGCCATGATGCCTTCCCAAAAAGTTATATAAACCCTGACGAGGTCCATCCTAAACCGTCTCTTCTTCTTCAACCATCGACATTCTCTTATACATTCTCTAGACAAGCTCTGTCTGTCCTTCCTTTCGAGATCGAATCTCGTCCTTCTTTTACCACCCACTTAAAAAAAGTTTCATCCTTGCGTCTGTAGAACAGGCCCAGTCAATCTCTTGACTTCAGAAAACTCAAACAACTTCCAACACAATCTCATCACAGTCTTTCATCTTTTTTTTCCAAAAAAGACCCCCTCATTCAAAATGATGTTCAGCAAGACTATCACTTTGGCCGCTCTTGCCAGCCTCACTGCTGCTCTCCCCACTGCCAACCCCGTCAAGCGGAGCGGCGGTGTCAACATTGTCAACAACCTGGGTGAAACCGTTTACGCGTGGTCTGTTTCTGATAGAGTCAGTAACATGCATTCCCTTTCTGCGAACGGTGGCAACTACCAGGAATCCTGGCAAACCAACGAGAACGGCGGTGGCATCTCCATCAAGCTGTCCAACACCCAGGAGCAGTCCAACGTCCTCCAGTTTGAGTACACCCAGTCCGGTGACACCATCTACTGGGACATGAGCTGCATCGACCTCGGCGGAGAAAACGTCTTCACCAAGTACGGTTTCTCCGTCACCCCCTCCACCACTGACGGCAACTGCCCCTCTGTCAACTGCGCTGCCGGTGACACTGCCTGCGCCGAGGCTTACCTCAAGCCCGACGATGACCATGCTACTCACGGCTGCCCCATTGACACCTCCTTCAGTGTCAGCATTGGCAACTAAGCATCTTTGCTCTCCTTCTTTTAGCGAGATAAGATGACTTCACTACGCTCCTTTTTTGCTACATTGATTGCTTTTTCCTTTTTACCAAGGGTGACTACCTTGCGGTAAATATGATTCCCACGACGAATATGGGCAACGGAGTTCGGTACGGTGACAGGGACTGGGGGAAAAAAAGAAAAATTCTAAATTGACTTGCTTGATGCAAGATTGTGATACCACCATGACAGAGCTGACTCCTGGATGAGTGTTCACTCTCTTTTGGCTTGCCTTTTGCTTTTTTTCACGACTTCATGTATCTAGGATACAGGGGTGATTTGATATCACGATCACGAATTTCACGTGGGAGTTGAAACTACGTTGCTATAGAATAGACTTCTTTTATCAAAATTTATAGAATTTCTTGCTTTTATTTCTGGATTTTCTTATTGACTTCCTTGTAGTTAGTCTTCCCTTTTTTCTTCTCTTACTAATTTAGTAAGAGTGACGATGACTTGATGATTGATCGATGATTCTTTGATTTCAATCAGAAATGGAAAAATCAGAGCGTGACACGTAGTCTCGCAGTTCAGAAGTCCATGACTCACAGACTCAAGACGCATCCCAGGGTATCCGGGAACTTCTCGGCCACCGACAACTCGACTCAATTACTCGTTCTCTGATCGAACTTCTGGCCTGAACACTTGTTCGAATCACATGGGTTCTCCCTCGCCAATCCTACCGAACTCGTTTACCGGGGAACCGGGAAGGATGGACTAGGGTATCCGTACAGTGTTTCTCTTCCCTTTCCTCTCGCCTTACGTCGTTTCTCTCACACCAGGTCCAATTACAAGCCAAGGAAAGTCCGGCAAAGAAAAACCAAGACTAAGACATCGAACGTGAGGGAATTACAAGTCCACCTGTACCTAAGGGAAGTCCGAAGAACAGCCACAGTGGATCGGAGGGGTGTTGTACTAGTATCCACAGGACCCTCCGAAAACTGTTGAACATCTCAGATCCAAGGCGGTTTGAAGCTTGTCCAATGATCAATCAGCGTTGAGGGGGTCCGGTGTCGATACACGCAGAGCTTATGTAAGGTACCACCCGCCAAGTGTGGTTTGATTGGCTGAGTGGGTGGGGGGAAGTGCACTGGATTGTAAAAGCAGTTGGGCATGGCTTGGTTGGCTGGGATGAATGGGAATTGTTCTGTGATTGGTGAACGGGAGGTGGGTTCTGTCGTTGTCGGCCATTGGGCTTTTCCACTGCTTTTCAAGATTTCAACGGAAACGTTCGCAAGGCGTGTTTCAGGTGTTGTTTGAGGAGGAGGGGGTTCAGGGAGTTATTCCATTGTGGGATAGATATGGGAGAACTCATTTCTTTGATTGTGAGTGTGCTTTTCAAAGTTATCTGGCTGTTTGACTTGATGTTCCATGTTGTTGTGCTGTGTTGCCTTGGGGGTTTTCGCACAGACGGCAGAGTCTAGACCGTCGTGCATGACGAAGAAAATGGCTCAGTGGCAAGAAGTACTTGTCCTTGGTTTTTTTTCCCTTCTTTTTTTTTTTTTTTTTTCTTTTCTCCCTCTCTCTTGAACTGACTTTTTTTTTCGGAGTACCGTGCAACGAGCAAGTACCGAATCTCGCTGTCTCTCATTCGCCCTACACACACACAGATCCATCGCTCGGACGTCGACCGACTACTTCCGCGGATTCATTCTCATTGGATGGGTGATATGATATCTCCTAACAGTTAGTACTACTAAAACTACTGCTGTTATTTCCTTTCCCACCGCATCCCCTTCACCAGCCCGTAAGCTACCACCCGATAAATTATCGTACAAACACCCAAGGCCATCACGTTCATCGCCCCGTTCTTGTCCAGATTGTAGAGTCGGAGCACCTGCTGTCCGTTCTGGATTGGACAACTTCCATCCGCCAATCGCTGGGCCGCCGTACACACGAACTCCTGGTTCCGCATAGCATAGGGTGCCAGGTTGGCGACGGCATATTTGACGGGCGAGAGGTGGTTGAGCCCCTGGAGAACCTCGTTGACGTTCAGGCTCATGACACCGCCTAAGATGTTCGCGATGGAGAGCAAGATTGACGTCACGTTGACTGCGAACCCAACGTGCGAGAAGAGCGTGCAGAACATGATGCCCAGCGACTCACCGCAGCTGACGATGCAGAAACAGTTGTACGCGCAGATCAGGAACATCGTGGGACTGCGCCCGAGGTTGTCCGCGTATGCGGCCAGGACGCCGAAGATGAGGGACGACAGCACCTCGAAGGGCACCTCCAATGTGGTGTACTGCAGGATGAATGTCTCAGCCGAGTAACAATGGTCGGCCTCCTCGCGGTAGAACACATCGCGTTCGTTGGGGTAGATGGCGATGTTTTGAAGCATTCCTGCCCGGTTTTTGGTTAGTCTATACATGCAAGTTTAACTAGAGCCGTAGGTAAGGGGGTCCCAACGCACCCACAAAGTACAAGGCGCCAAACTCCTGGACGAAGCCCATCCGTGATTGCACCGCGGCGTAATCGTTCTTCAAGGGCGCAAAGAACAATGCCATGATAATTGCAATCCCCACGACCTGCATTGATCGTGCCATGACGAGCGGTGGCTGTCGCCAGAAATTAATCGCTGACCGATGCAGCACCAAGGGGTACGTGATCCGAAATGGGAGCATCTGCCGCTTCAGGCTGCCCAGTTCGGCTGGCGTAGCGATGTGAGATGTTCGCCGTCCGTGATCGAATGTCTTGCGATCCCAGCCGACAATGAGCTTCTGGACCCTCTCGCGGGTCACCGCTTCTCGGTCTGCTTGTTGTAGGTCCACCGTAATCAAGTCCAGCACGAAGTCAGCTGGGTTGGTTGTCTGCGGACAGTGGTAGCCCAATGCCCCAAAGTGTGACAACATAGTTGCGCCCTTTCCCGCATACACCGGATAGCCCCCTCGCGCAAGAAGCAAAACACTGGAGAAATGTTGGAACAAATCCGATCGGGCCTGATGGATGGTCATGACCAGAGTGCGCCCCTCTTCGGCGAGTCCCTTGAGAACCTCAATGATAGACATGGCCGTAAAAGCATCCAGGCCTGAAGTGGGCTCGTCGAGCAGTAACACTTTCGGATCGGTCAGGATCTGAATGGCGATCGTGACGCGCCTTTTCTCTCCACCACTGATGCCTTTGATCAGTTCGCTCCCAATCATATTATCGGCACACTCTTTCAACCCCAGCTTGAGCAGAACCTCTTCCGCCCGGCGGTTCTTCTCCTCTCGTGACATCCAAAGGGGTAATCGTAGTCCCGCCGCGAATCGAAGACTCTCGCGTACTGTTAGTGATGGCATCAACGCATCGTCATCTTGGGTCACAAATGACGTGACAGAGCGGATGACGCTTTCGGAGGGAACAGCCCCATTGTATAGCATGTCGCCATGGACCCGGTACTGTGTGTTCAATGAACCATGTAGTCGTCGCGCAACAGAGTTGAGGAGCGACGTCTTCCCGCTGCCCGAGGGGCCCATAATCACGTTCAGATGCCCTGGCTGAAACTCTGTGGTGATGGGTTTGAGAATGGACAATGTTTGCGATCCTCGTCCAAAGAATCCTCGTTTTCGTATGTCAAGAGCATACTTATCTAGTGATATTGATACTTTGTGCGCTTCCTCGGCTGGCCGGACGGCCATCTTCTCCCGCCCAGTACGCATATCTTTATCGGTCTTCCGTGCCTGTGCTATATCCATTGCAAAGTGGTTGTACTGTAGAAGAAGACCAGCCAAGAAGTAATGGCCAACGACAAACGCCACTAATACAACGATTGGCCGCCATATCCAATCATGAGGGAATCCCAGGCTCTCCATGATATACCGACCCGTATATTGCGTGCACGCAGGATCATTGGGGTCGTCGGAATATGGACAATCGTAGAACTGGCCTTCGGGTGGTCCATTGGAGCCAATAAACTCATTGGCACATAGCGCCCCAAAGATATAGAAGGTATACGCCACCCACTTTAGCCAACGCACATAGACCGGAATCTGATTTGACTGCACGAAGTAGCCGCACGCGAACGATTGCACCGTAAACGAGAGGTTGCCTACAAGACTGGCCCCAGGGAAGCTCCTGGCGATGCCGATGGAGACGGCCGCAAAGGTTACGGCAATGTAATGGGTGAGGATCGTAATGGCTAGAAAGATAAAAAATTGGTCCACACTCAGGCGGTACCCCACCATGAAATAGAAAATGATAGCGAAGATAACTGGAACAGGTAGATCTTCCAAAGGCAGTCTCGCTGCACGTCTACTCAATAAGAAAGCTGGAACCCCCACGACTCCTTCCGTTCTCTCTCGGTCAAACTGCCGTATGTCGATCGTTAGTCGATATGTCTCATAAAGGAGAATGAGATATCCGTTTAGGCTGCTTGAGGTATAAAGGCTTCCTTGTCGGGATCGAATCCCTGCTTGGCTCTCATCCAACTGCAAGAAGATCCAACCGCTGATGACACCCATGCCGATAGCCTCAAGGAGACTACCCGCGAGACCCATAGGATCACGAATTGTTGTCTTGAATGTACGAGAGGTGAGAACACAGAACTGCCGATTGAATGACACAGTTTTCGCCATCGGTATGTCTTGTGCCTGCATAGTTGAACCCTTACGCTTCTCTTCATCGTTCTGGGATTCCCACACTTCCTTGTCGGTCTTCCTTTCAGTTCTCCACGAAGTTTTGAGAAACTCAACTCTCGCCAGGGACGCTGCTTCCAACTCCTCTGTACGGTTGTCAATAGCCGCAAGATCGATCAGAAACTCCGCTGGATTGACAAAGGGAGGAAGCACATGGCCATGACTTTCGAAGTAAGTTAAAGACCCGCTTGACGGTCCACTATAAAGGACCGACCCCCGCGCTAGGAGAATGACATTATCAAAAAGATTCCAAATCTCTGAACGAGGGGCATGGATCGAGACGATGACTGTTCTCCCTTCTTGGGCAAGCCGTTTCAACGTTCGGACAATTTGAAAGGCGCTTGTCGCGTCGAGGCCTGTGGTCGGTTCATCACAGAAGAGTACCGATGGGTTTGCCAACATCTGTACCCCAATGCTCGTGCGCCTCTTCTCACCCCCACTGCAGCCCTTGTGTATATTGGTGCCTATCCGTGTATCAGCGCATTCTTTCAGGCCTAGCTCCATAATAACCTGTTCTACAATTTGATGGCGCTCCTCCTGCGTGGTGGGCGGCGGGAGCCGTAGATCGGCCGAGTACTGCAGAGTCTCTTGGACCGTCAGTGTTGGTATAAGGACATCTTCCTGCATGACATAGGCACTGCGAACGCTCTCAATGTCGGTACCGCCATTGAAGGTCGTGGTCCCTGCGACAGCGGCCTTGCTCATACCCATCCTGCCTGCCATAAGGTTGAGCAGCGATGTCTTCCCAGATCCGCTACTACCAATGATCGCCGTCAAGCTGCCACTCGACATGTAAGCGTCGATTTCGTCCAGCACGGGTTTACGCGCGTCGGCCGGTGTCTGCCCGCGTAGACGGCGCCATATCTGTGACGGGGCAGTTTCCCATATCGGGGGGGAGATATCAACTTCCAGAGATAGGTTCTTCACGCGTATGTCAACAGGCTGGACTTTGCGAAAGGATAAGTTAAAAGTGGCCGATTGGTCTTGTAAACTTTCAACATTGACGCCATTTTTTGGGTCATCCAGGGGGCAAATGTCGTCTCCATCCATGGTAACAGGTCGTCTATACACCGCAGGCCACTCCCAACATCCTCAATTATTCCGTATACAAACCCTTTGTCTGTCCACAAAAAATGAAAAGAGGTAAATAAAAAGAGAAAAGGGGCCAGACCCTCAAGGCATGATATGATAATCGGTGTACCCACGCGGGCGGGGCCAAGAACAACGGTATGGGGAAGACTCGGAGACCACCGTCGTGGGTTTGACGTATCAGAGCTAACAGGAGCATAAACCCCAAAGAGACTAGTTGCAAGCCATCGGCAACTATTGGCTGAAATATTGTTCGGCCTGATGGGAGTCGACAATTCCGCTGTAAGGGTAGTGGAGAACCCTTTAAGTCTATATTTTCTTTCTTTCTCTGTCGGAGAAGGATGATGCGATAAACTAGCTATGTATCGGCATAGAAGCCATCAATGCATGCTTGATTCTGGTGTAGACAAAAGAGAATCATATGTAAGATTCTGAGTGTCTTTGAAGAAGCCTCAGCGCTCGTGACCGCAAGTCTGATTTCCTATAACGAAAGAACGAAATCATGTGCCCTTGTGTGCAATGGCACAAAGGCACACCAACTACTAGTATATCTGGGACCTCACCATGGAGGTGTTGTATCAGGCAGCTTGCTCAAAGTGAAAAATCTCTTCCTGAATAGAAGTCCATAAGCAGTATCGACAGGCCTTGGGTGACGGTCTCAGTCTGATAAAACCATCCTTTCTCTTATTATATAGAGATTCATGTACATACTATGCCGAATTGATAAGGTGCATATAAGCTCAAGTAAAGTGAAGCACTTGACACTTGGAGAAAGAGAGTGAATCTGGTGTACGTGGAGAAGGAGTTCCAATAATCCTAGATGTAGACTCGTAGATAACTGAAATAAAACATGAAAGTAGAGTAATGGTAAGGGGGCAAAGACGACCATTCCCAGTAGGCTCTGCTAAATACCCACCATAGAGATACATAGAGGCCAGAACGTAGGTGAGCCCACTGCCCCCCAGGACCTCGGACCACCGGCGCCGATTTTCCGGGGGTCACATGATCTAATCCCACCACCGGTTGGCTGAGCTTAGAACTATTTTTTACAGATAGAAGTCAATCTTTACTATTATTACTACTACTGTTAGTAAATTATATATTTTTAAACTAGTTCTCTATAAATTATTATTATCTATATTTTATATAATTTTGACTTAAGTCTTAAACTAATTTAATGTAACGGCGGTATACTATATAGGTGCCCCCACGGCATTCGGGATCGTTGATCCCGAACTATATGACCTTTTGGCCTCGTGGAATAGGGTGCCCTGGCTCTATCTCTTACATTTAATCAAGAACTAGTTCTCTATAAATTATTATTATCTATATTTTATATATTTTTTTGATTTTAATTTAAACTAGTTTAATAAAAAAACTTACAGAATATTTACAAAACAGAAATTTTTATTTTATTCAACCGGTGCGATGAGCAATTTAAAAAGCGTTAGTACAAGTTTCGGAAAATCGGCGCCGGTGGTCCGAGGTCGGGGGGTATTGGGCTGACCTGTAGTCACCATAGAGGCAGTCCTGTCAAGAAGCAGCTCACCTGATACATCTTCATAATATCTATCCTCTGGTCATTATTAGGAGCCTGTCGATTACCAGCTAAACACCCTACTTCAAACAGTTTGAGCCACTGTAAGTTCTCTCCAGTCCTCGTCAAGTTTGTAGACTTTTCGAACTAGCAAGGTTTTGTCACGTAAGCATGGTATCTATACGGATATGTATACTCATTACTCCCGATAGGCTATATTATGTAGACAGTTGACGCTTGATATCAAAAATCAAATATAAATATTCACTCATAGCCGCAATCGTTATACAGAGAAAGGAAGAGGTCATCAAAGTCACTCAAACCACGAAGAGCTCATCGACACAACTGGATATATAAAATACAGGCAAAAATAGAAGCTGAAAGTCATCCGGCAATTCCCCTTCGACACTCCACCAATAAAAATCTGAGATACAAAATAATGTAATCCATGTCCGCGTGTGCCATCAGTCATGCACTGACGCCATTTCCCTATTCCGTAGCCGTAGAGAAACACGCATTTCGTGCTCTCATCCTTATTTTTGACACCGGGTTCCGATACCCCTGACCATCCCTATCGCCAAGAGAAGCAAGAAAAAAAAAAACACCAAGAGAAAATGCATGCAAGGGGCCACATAACGCCGTGTGCTCACTCCCTAGATGGATAGTGAGCAGTGCAGATCGAATAAATCGAAATATCGTTCCAAAATTGTCGTATCAGATAGAAGATATACGCGGTCAATATGCAATAATGCAGATGAGAATGCGAATGTTGACTCAGGTAATGAGAAAATCCATATCCATATCATTGATGATTTTCTCCCAATCCCAACTTTCTTCGATGTTGCAGTCCATGACTTCCCACACCTTTTCTACGACTTTGAACGCAGGTTCGATGTTGCGAAGGTTGGAGTATGACTTGAGGGTTTCGAATCCTTTCTGGATTCGCTCCCGCTGGTGCTGCAAAAACGCCGAGCAGCCGAGCAGGAACAATGGCATCAGGACAATGCTATACGCGCCAGCATCCTGTGGGAGCTGATCCAAGTATGCCAGGCCATCATCCACCACTTGACCTATCTTGTCACCTGGTTGCGAAGGGCGAATGGTACGATAGAGGTACACCCAGGTCGACTGCCGATAAAGCTGTGCCAGAGACCAGTTCGCGGTGTTGGGCGGATAAGACGTTTCCCAAAGCCGAATAGCGGAGTCGATGGAGACGGCCTCACTCAGTATCTGGTAGTCAACCGCCGGCTCATACCCTTCATTGTGTCGCTGCCTGATCTTGTCACGCAACCTAGTCACCTCGGAGATGTAGTTAAAGAGCCCATCGAATACCCCTAGAAACATGCCCGCCTGTGCGTGTGGCACAAAGTCGGGTAGTCGAAGGTCGCCATTTAAATGGGCCGGCCGTCGGTCCAGCGAGGTGACTGAGTTGGAAACATCATGGTATTGGAAGAATTCAACAATGAACTGCCGGAATTTCTCGTTCCTCGGTTTCTGATGTTTCAGAAGATGCTTCGCGGCATCCATATGCATCCGGTACTCCCCCTTAGTTTCACCTTCACATATCGTGTTCAAACTGAGTGCTATTGTCGACGCTATTATTGGATCCTCAACTAGAAGGTCGGGATCCTCTCCCGGTTTGCTCGGTTTTGAAGAAGCTTTAATAAGAAGGTTGTGCTGCAGATCTTGAATTGCGCAATGGAAATGGTGGTATTTGCGGGCTATAAACTTCGGCTCTGGGTCCAGTCCCGATAAGTGTGAGCCGGATAGGCACATGAGCGAATGCATTAGTCCCCGGTGCTGTGTAGCCATGGGAAGGAGAATCTCCTTGAAGGGGTTCGAGTCATCATTGATCAATGTCAAAACGCGACTGAATCCGTAGACAAAGTGGTCCAAGAAGCGTCGATCGGTATCGTCTTCAATTCCGTCGATCAAGAAGGGAAGGGAGCGAGAGACCATAGAGGCCCGGGCTGCTAGGTTTAAAAAGAAGGGATTAGAATGGAGGTTGATTGAAGAGGTTGTTCTGGCGGTGGATATGGAGCCATAGAAAAAAAGGAGACCTGATGCGGTATAAGTGGAAGGACCGGGTAAGAAGAGAACTTACATTCTTCTAGTTTCTGCTTTCCACTCTTCCATACCTCCTTTCTAGGATATCCTTCACAGACAACCGCATTCTTTTGGCAGTTCAAACAACTGAGGGGGGACAAAGAGTAGTTAGTCAATTTTCGCACTCGTCACAATCTAAAGATCTTCTGTGGAAAGACCGGGGAGGGAGAGAATTTACGATGGCTTGGTTTCGTCGCATTTCTTCTTTCGTCTCCGACAGGTTATGCAGCCTGTTTTGGAACGACCTTTGGTGATTTTGAGTTGGCCTCCAGGAATCGGAAGAGGATGTTTGCGAGGTCGCCCACGTTTCCGTGGAACATTGACGGGAGTAGCCGTGACCTCCGAATTCGCATTGGCCATCGGATCCACCGCCAAAGGTTTTATACTCTGCAACTCATCGGCATCGTCTAACTCCTCGATTTTGGGAGTCACATCGTCCATGGAGACATCAGATTCGTGAGATGTAACCATGTTGAAAGTAAATGTTGCGGTCGTTGTGGAAGGGAATGTCGAGTGGAGCGACTGCGACACGTCGTGGATCTTCACCTCCAGTTCCGGAACAGGTGAGCTGGCAGACGGACCGTCGCCGTCCCAGGATTCGAGAGACTCATTGGAAAGGCCATCGGTACTAATACTGGCACGATGGGAGACCGAAGAGTCATCTATGAACGGACAGTCGGCGAGAGCGGGGTTTTCCGAAAAACTGCCCGAGCGGGTGGAGTTGCCTTGATGACGGTGGCTGCTGTCAAGTTCCGTCGGAGTAAACACAAAAGCTGAGCTTTTTTGCATGGACAACATTGACCAAACATTCACCTCGGGTATTTGAGGTGCTGGAAAAAGGTTTTCTTTTCTTTAATTTTTTTTAATATTTTTTTATTTTGTTTTCTTTTCCCCCTTCTAAACAGGTGGTGTAAGAAATAACAGAATGTTATGGGAAGAGTTGTCACCACGAGGGGCCGAAGTTTGGTTGTCAATCGGGACGAAGGAAGAGGAGTAGAGAAGAGGGGCAGCAACGAAAATTCCAATACAGATGTGACTGTGACTGGGTTTAAGAGGTGGTTTTAATTAATCCACAGGTTGAAGAGGAGAGAGGGGGAAAGAGAAAGAAAGACTGAAAGCGCTGATGATGAGGTCCTTGAGCGGGGAGTAAACCAGACTTGGCTGTGATTTAGTGGTGGTCAACGAGAATGTTGGTTTGGTAAGTTTAGTAGTTAGTTTCGCAGGTGTAGTCAAAGTATAGGCTGTGGTGGATCAGAGTGGGAATGGTTAATGGGATGGGTCGATCTTCGTATGGGGACTCTTGAGTAGTAGTGGGAGTGGATTATATGCATGTATCGGAGGATGTGGTAAATGGGGTTGTTTGCTCGTTTCGTTTCGTTTCGTTTGGTTGGCTTGGAAAGGGATTTTATCCAGCAAGTGGAGAGGAGGGGAAATTAGGAAATGGGAATGGGGGTTTTAATAAGAGCAGTTAGTAGTGAACTAGCTCTCTACGTATGTAGGTCCGTAGTTACGAAACATCCCGAATGAAATAAATATTAATTAGGTATTAAATAAAAAATTATAGAGATACATGAAGAGGAGTAATCATATTTTTTCCCTCATTTTTATTTTTCTTTTTGAGTTAGTCCCCAAATAAAATTTGGAGTCCGTTGCACTGGATCTGGAGGCAAGAATGAGAGGGTCAGATGAATTACATGTAGACTCGGAGTATGGAGTATGTCAATCCTCTGTCCTCTGGTGGTTAGCATGCTGGTGGATCCTCATAGGCAGGGCACCCAAACTAGGCAAACTTTCTTTCTGATCATCAATTGGAGCCCTTGAATATTAATAGGTATTCTCTAGCTAGGGAAAAGAAAATTGAACCTCCGCACTAAGTACCAAGTTGGCAGTTGCAGAAATGCTGCGGCCTTATTGGAGACAAGAGACAATTAATCTTAGAATGAAGAAAGAGTGATCCATCCATGAATCCGTTTTCAGTGTGTTTTTCTCCTCCCAATACTACTGCTACTTACGAGAAGTATTTTTCTTATTATTATGATTATTATTTTCTGTTTTCTACTTTCTGCCACGCACTTCATTAAACTCTGACCATGCGGGGAGAAAGAATGCCAAGCTAGTTGGATTTCCACTGCTGATTTGTTGGTCCAAGCGAGGCAGAGAAAGCCTAAAAGAAAATCATGAACGGGATTGAAAATCAGAAAGGGAAACCGGAATATTCAGTAGGTCGGATCAAATCATGTTCAAAAGAAAATCAGAGTCCATCGAAATGGACACAGCCAAAAAAGCAATTATACTCATTGAACCAACTGCTCGAAATTCCCACTTAACCTAAATAATCGCATTGGTGACGACGGCGGATGATCCTGATTACCCTTTTGGGAAGTGAGTCGCTCTCACTTGGTGGACGCATAATCCAAGCCAGTCCGAACTGGCATGGATGAACTCCAGGGCTATGCCTTTGTAGTGCATAATCGGTACAAGTTGAGGCTCGTACATATTTGACGGTCCGGATTGCGATTCTGGTGGAGTTGGCTGGTTTTCAATCGACTGTGGATGAAATGGTTAGGAAACCGACCATATGGGAGTTAAGACGTTCTTCGCTTGGTAACAACCATCCAAACCTCCTGGATCATTAAGAGAGGTGCCTCAACTCAATTCAACTCAATCGAGCTATGTACTACCACAATAGTGAGGGTAGGACGCATCTAGACATCAGAACCTAGTGGGTATAGTGGATGATCGATATAGGGTTTTCCGGGACACCCGTCTGTATCGTTACGATACATACATACCTCACCACCGCCTGCACGCACTCCTTCCGCTGGTACGTACCGAGCTACCTAAAATTGTCAGTGCTAACTTCATACTGAAAGGACGACTCGACTCACAAATGCCACTAACCCGGACAAAGCCCATCTTACGACGATGATTGCCCCGTCCGGGTGTTATGTATGCATTACTTGCATGCCAGGATAGACACTTCTCCGGCTCAGGTGGACGCCACACCCCACGCTACTGACCAGCGCAGTCTTGTCACCCACCAGCGCGGAGATGGGCCGATGTCCAGGCAGCGGCACCGCAGGCCACTTTCCTCTTGAGGAATGAAGCTCCCTGCGTCTGGGAGTATTGTGACCAGTCGCGTCCTCGTCAGATCTTTTTACCTCGCACTTCTGGTCTTACGTCAAGGGTGATGGTGTGGTGATTCTTCTTCTGTATTACATAGGTTCGTTCAACCTAACCCTGAGACCGGGGGGAAGCAACAAAAGAGAAAAAAATGAAAAATAAAATGAAACCTCTCATTCCTTCAAACAATCTGGGGAAGTGGGCCAGATCTTCTGTGCACAAGGCACGGACATCCGACCACTGCAGAAGAAATTTCATCCTTCTACTTTAACTGTCAAACCCAACGAGCCATATCAGGTGATCCCTAGGGGTTACTCTGCTCATCCTTGTTGCCTGGATAGACTTTTCGTATTGCATTCAAAAATGCAGACGCTGGAAGTTGCTGTCGGCACAGTTCAGACGTTGAAGCTGCTGCCTCCTCCACGGTGGTCGTCATCCATCGGAGCAACGAAGTATCACTCGACCTCTGTTCCCCTCCTAGCTCCAGTACGATTCCACTGTTTCTACTCATCATCATTGGGTAGTTGAATTTCCGAGTGCTTGGACCTCGCGAAACCGGTTGGAATGGGGAGTCCACTCCATCTGCCAGGCGACAAATTGGGAAGTGAGGACGTGCACGGTGTAGCTCAAGGCTGCCTTCGTAAATTTAGTGCTCCCTTTTTTTTCTGGTTTTCTGTTTCTTAAGCCTTGGCTCCTTCCCACCGCCTATCAAAAAAAAAGCCCTCTATTTATTTGAATCTCAGTAGATTAAGCTTGACGATCGGTGTCTGGGAAGGGACGGGCAGAAGGTTAAACTACCGTACGCAGTACAGTCACCACTTTGGAATCGCTGTACGGTACGGTAATGACCGTATTTGGTTTTCTTGGGGCGCATCAGATGAGCACTGCGGATTTCCTATCGCGGAAAGCCGGCAGCTGGCGTAGTGTTTTTGACAATGAATTAGGGATAATTAGGAATAGCTACTACCCTAAAGCTCATAGATAGGACAGGGATTGAGCTCTGAAGTACTATTAGTAGTAGGTAAGGTACGATGTGAAGACCAATAGGTGCTATATACACTAACCTCCTTTGATCTCCCCGAAGACCATTTATAACGGCTCACCTGCACTTATTTAACCAGACACAGGTGACCGCGACAATGTAATAAGCATCAAAGAATGTTAGTGAAACAATATGCCCCACTGAAAAATAAAAATACTAAATAAAAATGTATGTGTCTTTATGCACTCCATACCCAACTACTGTATGCATTAGAAGTCCAATCCAGACTAAAGGCAACGAACTGAACCTTAGTTGAACTATTAAGATCACCATCGCCATCTGGATGGACATGACTCGCTTCTTTTGTATATACAGTATTTTTGTGCCCCCGAAGGATTGAGTCCCAGCCCTCCATCCACCGCGATTTGGGGAACATACGAATCCAGTGGAACCAACGGAAGGGTATTCCCGTAAAAGAGGGGTGTGTGATCTCGTCTCCCATCCTTGTTGATGAGATCCATGTGCAGGCAACCAAAGCCCCGGTCTCTCATCCCGCGGAGCAAGTTGTGGCTGGGGAGCAAACTTCCCTTCTACTGTCTGTTCATTGCAGATGAGCAACATCCTTCTTACCCCCTCAAGCTTTTTTTTTTTCGCCTCTACTTCATTCCTGTTGGTCTTCGTCATTCGGTGCTCCCTTGCGTAAATGCGGAGGTGACAGGGGCCAGCCTGATTTACCCCGTATTTTAGACGGAAGATTCAGGATGAGGCTACCTGAGGATCTACCTCCACGAAGAAGTAAGTATCATAAGTATCATCTTATTGCGTGAACTCGGTTGCTATTGAGATTTTTTGCTGCTGAGCGGTTTTTCGAATGTCTGTGGTATTACACTGCGTAGTCTTTTTCTCTGTTCTTCGACACTCCGATGAGCACTTTATGCTTGTATGTAGCTGTCCTTGCTGTTGGCAGTGTTCATCTCTACCTTACTCGTAGTAGAGCATGTACTATTCAGGCAATATCGGTATGTATTGTACCTGAGTACTGCCTCGTACCGAACCGCCCGAGAACACGAATCAGACCACATGACCTCGTGTCCGTCACAAACCACAGGGGTAAGTGAGCCGAAGCCGAGCCTATCAAAAGCGGACCCGATGGCGCGATTTAGCTACGGGGCGAAAGTCTAAGTGACCTTAAATCCCTTTTTTCGATTTATCTAGTCGAGCTTTCTTAGTTTCTTTCCAAGATGTTCGGTCGCTTTCTTTTCTGTGCACGTCCGCATGGGAAGTGAGGCTTGGAACTATCCCGGTTGGGTAAGAAGGACGGTGGATGCGGTTGGCGGCGGCTTTGGGGGAGTGAAGATGGTTGGGGCTTCTGTTTCTGTTTCGGGATGATGTGGAGACGCCTGAGTCGTGGGCTTGTTGGATACACATACATAACAAGTATCAGTGGTGGACTCCACCGGGCTTAAACTGAATAGAATAGGCAAGATACGTAGTACATAGCTCAGGGTAGCTTCGGATAGACATTCCTTATGCGAAGCATGGTTGAACTAAGAAGCTACTATATGTTTTATGTTTAATGCTTCATGCTGATAGAGGTTGTCTCGTTTCTTCGCCATAGTCGTTTCTGATATAGAACATCGTGGGAGTTGTCTCCACTAGGATATAACTACTATACCCTCTTCCATGGATCACAATTGTTTCTTTCGACTGCGGGGTAAGATTGATTTAAACTTCGATGCAGGAAGAGAAAAGCCCAACAAGTCCCAGAACATCTGCAATCCTTCGTTCTCTCTCGACTTGCACAGAAAAAAAAATGGTAGCACAGAATAAATCCACGGGGCTCTGTCTGTTCGCCAGCCCGGACGATTAATCATGACTAAAATAATTTAGGTCACGACCCAGACCCACCCTTTGCTGCCATTGACCGATTTCACTGGATATCTGGAAGAATACTCCGACCTCACAGAACCCAAAATAGTCGATTACGATCTTCTCACTGGACGATCATGTCTATCAAGAACATCTCTTACTCTCCGTTCGTTCATTGGCGTTAGCCCTCAACCTCATCCTTTCCCTTCAGTGCAAGTCGCACATACCCAGTGCATGACTCATAGTAAAAAAAATAAAATATCATTGCCAAACAGACGGGTCTGGAACAAACCAAACCGCCCTGTATAGAAACCTAAAGGTGCCTAACAAAACCCATCCATCACACATAAGCGTGTCAAGGACGCACAATGACAAAATTTGTTGGGCACCAAAAATATCCTTGTAAAAGTACTGTACTTCCTTCCCACCAAATTTCTTTCTAGGGATTCGTGGCTAGCCCCGTATTCGAGCATAGCGAAGTCGCCAATCATCGCTTTTATATTCCGATCTGCCTGTTTCATATCACGCTCACGAATGGAGGTCGCGTGTCCGCCGTGGGAGTGAGTTCAACTTAGAAGATCTCGCGCGGATCCACAATAAGGCCATCATTTTGGGGTGGGAAGAAGTGTGCCAGATTTCAATTACTAAAATGATACGGTCAGGTTTAAATATACATGACATCATAGGGCATTTTGGCAGGGGGAAAGTGATTTGAGAAAATAAAACCGGGTTTGGGCCAGGGGTTTTGGCACACGATAGAGCTTGGTAGTAATCCTGTGGGTATTCTGCAGGATGCATTACCGATTGTTTTGAAAGTGATGAGGATGTGGTAGGGCTACAGAACTTGAATAATCTGGTCTATACTGCTTGGAGCAAGGTTCTCGCGTGCGAACCGGCGACTCCGTGTATAGTAGATGGATCTATGACCTGGTTTAACCGAGCTTGTCTTGGTTCTCTAGGATCCTACCACACCCTGGCCGAATGCTGGTGGCATGCCTCCTGTATACCATGACCACGCTTGGCCTGAATGGTAAATGCCGCAAAGCAGGGTGAAATAATTACTTGCTAATATCTTGCTTCTGGCTGGATAGGTCAGATTGTGGACTGTGCCTGAGCATACCTGGCTATAGATCGGGCTGTGATCGAGGTTATTATGTTATGGACCAAATCAAGTATACTGGCATGTGTTGATCAAGGATATCGCTTGAATGCCCAGTCAACAATTGGAGATTTAGTACTTGTCTGATTGTATATCTGTTTTTGCTTTTTCAAGGACGGGATAGTGTCGCAAGGGGAGAAGCATGCTCCAGGGTTAACTTGCTTCGTATTGCTCTATCATCTTAACTACCTGCTTTTGGTTTTGTCATTGTCAAATCCCAGGATGAGGTATCAATTAGTGTATATTTTGATCAAGACTGACATGTTCGGGCATAATGCCTTGGGGTTGTTGATGGAGTAATTGAGCTTCAAGTGAAATAGGAACAAGGAGGTATGTGCTCCATCAATTATCCGTGCATCACACTTCGACTCTAGATTCCATATCTCGGGAAATAGATCAAGCTACGTCATACCCAAGGTCCCTCTGTCTTTTCATCCTAGAATCATTTCTAGAGACTGACAGCTGACATTTGGATCTTTAAGTTGTGGCCTCAGAGCGCAGAGTTCCTCTCCTCAATTCTTACACGCAGTCACTGTAGTTTATTTGAATACCTCAATGGGTATCCGTGTTACTGCACAGTGTAATCACATGCAAGCAATATAGGTGTCACTGGCCGATATCCTATACGAAGAAGCGTTACTCAAACGGTATTGCTTTAAGGTGACAAGTTCACTTCAGTTGATAAAACGAGGGCGCCTGTCCTTGCATGAAGACACCAATCCCCTGTTTGCATGTATTCTGTATACGATCCAAGCCGTCACCTTGGATATAGGTAGAGTATCCTTGTCAACTCCAAACAGAGGCAACGCCACATACAGATAGGAGCGATGCGACGAATGCCAAGGGACAAAAGGAGTTGAAAAAAAAGAAAAATTGATGACCTATGCATCCTTCAATCATGATTCTTACTAGTTGAATTGAGTTAAGGTTCGTATTCGGCGTGGGATCGTGAAACGGCCGAATCATGCTGAGCATGAACTTGGTCTGGGGTATGGAATGGGTGCATTACCTCCGTACCCAGAGAAAAAGAAAAGAGAAAGTGGCTGGCCCTGGACCCGGCAGACAATCACCCGCATACCAGGAAATACCTCATTTGGAGCCGGCTGTGCTCCTGCAAGTCGATGATCCTCGGCTTGTGCTCTTCTCACACGTCGCAATGATATGCATGCTGGGGTCGTAAAGTGCAGCTCCCTCGCGCGGGGTGGAGAAGGGATGTGTGCTCGGGGCAGTGTGATGTCTCATCTGTCGTCTGCCTATCATCTGATATCATTTCGACAGGGGTAGGCGTTTCTCTGGAGAATGTTTCTGTTGCATTCTCTAGTTTCTCCGTGGTGCATGAGAAGGGAATGGAATTCCCTGTGACCTGTACGGAGTAGTGTTGATTTATCCCCGATCGGGATGTTGCTCTACTGGTCTTATGTAAGCGTTCTGATAAGGAAGATTTTCTCTTATCTATGATCTTATCGATAAGACTCGCTCGTCACATGCAGATCATGGAGCGACTTCTTAACGAGGCAAGGTACTTCTGCAAACCGCAATCACTGAACAGAAGCTGGACATGGTTCCATCTTGGAGCTTATTTATGGTTCCTCGTGGCTGATATGTGGCACGGTATGTGATATGACCCTGAACCGCGGATCCGATTAGGTCTCCCCGTTGGATCGCAGGGCCACTCTGCGCATCATAGACTGTGCCCTGGATGCGACCTCATCGCTCGTCATGCCTCTATCAGCCTCCGAGTCTTCCGCGGTTGCACTCGCAACTCGTCCCACCTTTCCTCATATCTGTCCTTTCCTTGTCAAGGCGCAATTGCTGCCAACGGTGCCCGGGATGAGAACGCGGCATTGAGCTGCCATACAGATATCATCGCTACGACTCTCTCCGGGGATGGGCTGTAAAGGTACAGCTCATTCATTATGACGCTGTTGTACATAAGGGGAATAACCCCCTACCAACCAGGTGACAACGGTACCGATGTGATAATCAACGAAGTGCACTTCAACCGAACCGCGCTAGTCACCTACAACTACAGGCTCTACACCAACGGGACACTGTCCAATGGCACGAACTGCTTCCTAGCCTTCCAGCGATTCAGGCCTCATATGTTCGCTGAGAATGGCACGTTCATCAATGGAACATCGTGCTACGCGCCTATCAACGATATCGGCCAACATGCGTCTCTCGGCCTAGCATATGCCCTGATGTTCGTCATCACTATCTTCCTCAGTCTCCTCAACCTCCGCAAGCACGGCCGGAGTTACCTACCGCACGACCGTCGCTGGAACATCGTAAGCCGACGACTTAAATGGTGCTGGCTCATATTCGTCGCTGTCTGTGGCGCCATCAGTTGCTTCATGAGCATCGACGTCGATAGAAACTACCTCCAAAGCACACCCTTGATCCTCCAAAGCGTATTCTACACTCTCCTAACCCCGGGTCTAATGGCCGCAGTCTGGGAAGCCGTCCGGCACTGGTAAACCCCCCTACCTTCACAAACAAACTAACCAACCAACCAGCTAACCAAGACGAAAAACACAGGGCAAGCTGGCAAGCCCGCCAAATCCACGACCGCGACCCTTATGCCTTCACCAAAACCAGCACACGCAGCCGGGAGGAAACCCTCCTTGCTATCCTCTTCTACATCCTCGCCCTCCTAAACTTCATCCTCACTGTCCCCCGCAGCTGGTCCGCCATCGAGCTCCAACGCAGTGAAGAGCAACAGACCCTCAACGCCCGCCCAGTGGCAACAGACACCCGCTGGCGCGCAGCAGGCTTCATAGCCCTTGTTGGTATGCTGGTAATAACCTACAGCCTCGAACACAGCATCTACCGATACAAGCCCCGCCCATCAAGCACGGTCGGTCAAATCCTCTTCTACCTAAGCGCCGCACCCTCTCAATTCCTCCTCGCCATCGCCATCCTAGGAATCAAAATCGGTTACGCCATCGCCTCAGCCTTCGATTGGACCGTCTCGCCGCTGAAATACGATGTCCAGTCCGCCTGGATCTATGGCCTAGGCTATACCCCCGCCCTACTCATCATTCTTCTCTTCAATATCTGCGGCTGCTGCGAACTAAACGAAGACAAAGCACTTATCGCACAACGCGGTGAGCTAGAATCTGCAATAGCCAGCGACGTAGGTATCGGACAGAAAAACCCACCGTGGTGGAAGAAGCAGCGGCTGCGTTCGTTCGCGAGGGAGATTACAGGCCGGGGATCCCCGATCGACAGAGATAGGGAGGATATGGTCCGGTACGTTGAGATGGGGATCATCAAACCGCAGGAGCAGAGCGGGGATAACGTCGTGGGTGTCTCAGAGGTGAACAAGGAGGAACCCCGCGTTGCGACGCGGCAGGCGACGAGTACTAGTTTTGAGGATGATGGGTCGGAGTCGCCGCTGGATCATATTGAGTATGCTGTGCAACCAGAGCGGGGTGTGTCTCCGCAGCCCATCCCCAGGGGGAGAAATATATGAAGGGGGGCTTGCATTGTACGCAGGTATAATGGGGTGTGCTATTATAGGGGTTTAAATTGCTTTCTGGGACGGGAGTTGGGTAATTAGTCAATGGGTTTTCAGCGGACTGGTTCGGAGTGTAACATTGGGTTATTTTTAGATTCGGTTCTAATACCAATTGGATGTTTGGACTGAGTACCAAATGTAATGGATGCATATTGTTGAATATATGGTGGCATGCTCGGGTTTGTATTTACATGTATCCCATGAGTAGCTATGTACATGGTACAGGGGAGAGACTTTTACACACTTTTGACATGGACACAGTAAGTTCAACCGGAATAATCAATCATCAACATGATCAATTGGTATATCGAGTCATCCTAACCACAGCAAAGGCTAGTCCCAAAGCGTATATCAACAAATGGCGTGAAAACAGTGGCCTCAGGAATATGAAATAGACAAGCTACAATGGAAGACAAAAAGCAAAAGACCCCACCCATGCTTTATGATGCACCCTCTTTAACAACGCCGGTCCTGCCCAAAATCACAATAAATAACAAAACAAGATCGTCATGACCGTTCCATATCACTTTTGGATAACAGCGAACGGGTACATCTCATACAATGAGCTAAGAAAGCAAAAGCAGATGGTAAGGAATGGAGTAATGTGCAAGGTGCAGGGTGTGGAGTATCGGAGAATGACTTTGAGGTAAGGGAGATATAAGGAAACCCGGTCACGTTCACGCAGTGAACACCCGGTCTAATTGTCGAAGGGCACGCATGTCCTCTCCTCCGAACCCAATCTTGTCGCTGGGGATATCGCGCGGACCTTCGGCTCGTCCCGTGGATGGTGCGGTGATCGACGGCAAGGAGCCACTAGCTGGAGTGCCGTTCATCAGAGCTCCAATGCTGGGCACAGTTGTGCCAGAGCTGCTGGGCTCCGGCGGTTTAATGGTAGTGGTCGGAGGGGAGATTTGTGCCGCACTTGAAGGAACCTGGTTCAACAAGCGTGGGCTTCGCGCAACCAACACGGCAGCGGGGGGAATAGACGGGGGTTGTGTGCGTGGAGATGCCCTCCGAAGGTCTGCTGGTCTGTATTCTTGGGGACTGCGCTGATGAATCTCGTGGGGGTCTGCGACTAGCCGTGGTGACCGGCCATTTGCAATGACCGGCAGCGACGGATGCTGCACGCTCGGGGCTTGTATTGTCGGGGCCAATACCTCAACTGGATGCATCGGTCGCTCGTAAGGCGTGGCCAACGGTTGCGGAGGCGGTGGGGGAGGCAGGGCGTGTGGTTGATGGTGAGCATATGGCACGTGGCCGTTCGATCCCGATACCGGAGGGAGATACGAGGGATAATGGACTGGGACGGTTGGCGGGGTAGCTAATGGGGTCGGCGGCCATGCGTACGACGGAGTGTATGATTGAGGATGCGTGGCTCCCGAGCGGGCATATGCACCCATTGGATGAGGTGGTACCGAGTAGGTAGCTCCAGCCATTGGCCCGCGTGTCACTACTGGCAGATTTTGTTGGTCATTGACAGTAGATTCTGGGTACAGACCTTTCTGCGGGCGAACATGACGCAGGGCAGGATCGGTCGATGGCTGTTGAAGGTTGGCGGCGGAGGGATGTGACCTAGAGTAGTAGCTGATGAGATGGAGATGTTGCCCAGTAGAGGTGGTGATGCTGAAAGACTGCTTCATCAGACCATCAGGCTTGTATCTATAGCCATCTGGACCCTCATCTGCGCCGTCGCCCCGGTCATCGTCACTCCCTCGACTCTCGGGGGTCTTGCCCGCTCTCGACATGGTGGATTGCGCCACGCCCGTCCCCCCTCGCTTGCCCTCCATTTCACGATATGTCAAAAAGCTGCCCGACACGCGACTGGCGCTCCAGGACTTCCCATCCGTCCATCTGCGCATCCCCGCTTCCCGCTCATCCCACACAAAGACCGATCCGGAGCGAATTAATTGGCGTTCTTTCTCGGACAATCGTCTCTGTACGCGGGGCAGGAGGCCAATGCGACATGCTTCGAAGAGAATGATAGCGTCCGCCGGCGTGCGGACGTGGCCGTGATACGTCTCCATCCACCTTCGGTGATCTGTGTAGGACCCCGTGATGGTTGTAGGCTTCAACGCCAGGGTAGGCTGTTTACTGAGGTACGGAATGTTGATAAAATTGAGCGGCTGGCTCCTTGGAGCAATACCTCCTTTGAGCCGGTCTTGTTTCTTTATTTAGTCAGAGGATTGGGGGCGATCCACGAGTATAGTTCCCTAAAGCGGAAATGGGGACCGGCTCACGGGAAGGCAAGTCACGTCCGATCCTGTGAGCAGTCCACCACCGGTGAAGGATGTTCGGCGGGAATCTTGGGGAGGATTTGATATTAGTATTTCATCAATGCCCACGGGAGGTCCTGGCCACTCGCGATTTCGGAGTGAAGGATTGAAGGGAAGAGGGACGAGGGGGATGGAATGTAGAAAAAGTCAAGGCAGCAAGGAAGGGGAAGTAGGGGAGTGGGGAGGACTGATAGGAGAATAAAGGAAGAATGCAGGCAAGCGGACCAAGTCATTAAGATTATGAGACAAGGATACGTTTGGAACATGACAGGGACGGGAAAAGGGAGGGAAAAGGGAAAAAAAAAAAAAGTAGAAAGAAAAGAAAAGAACCAGAGATCCATAAATTACTCACCTGGATCGTGTTATGTTAGAGAAGCGACAAAAGACACGGGTTCGGTAAAGAGAACCTGAACAATGAGCAGACGGTAGTTGGTGGATTGGAAGAGGAGGGAGGAAGGGAAAGAACGGAAGAAGAGGTTCTAAACAGATTTGAACGGCGTAGGTAGTAGAGTAATCGGTAGCAGTGAGGTAGTAAAGAGTATGTAAAAGAAAACGAAACGAAGACAAAGGGAGGCATTAAAGCATGAGTATCAGAGATGGAGTGGAGCCTTTGCAACTCTGGACCCCACAGGTTGTTTTAATATTTTTTAAATGGATTTAATTTTTATTATTGATTTTCTTTTTTCGTATTTTGTTTAATTATTATTAATGCATTTTTGGGGGGGATATTTGATTTTAGTCTATTTCCCCATCAGAAAGAGTAAATGTATTACTTCTTTCCGGTGTACTCTGTATTATATTATGTATTCTGAACCCATTATTAACTTTGGATTCGATTTTGATTTTCTCGATTCTTCTTTCTTCCTTCCTTCTTGTCTTGTCTCATGAGTCCAAGACAGTGAGTAACCAAATCAAGAACCGAGCAAAACCATTCAATGACTGATGGGGATGGCTTGGACCTCTAGGCGTTGGTCATGCCGAGAAGCCATCAGAAGACAAAGTGTGGGTAAAGTACAAAGGACCGCGGCAAATCATTTCATCTGATGCCCTTTGGACAGGAGCCTGGGCGTGGTAGAGGGCAAAAAATAAAAAAAGTAAAAGGATTAAATCTGAATAAATGGCAACCTTGATTTTAACCTTTATGTTTTCCATAGTCGCTCATCCATGGTTCGTGGGGGAGAGGCGGACATGACCTCGTTTGTCGGGAACGGACTGAATCATTCATTACTGTTAGTTACTACCCAAGATATAATAATCCAACATCGATTCTTATTATTAACGCTTAAATGACTGTTAACTTTTTTTTTTTGTTTTTACCTCTCAGCTGATAGGGCCAAAGGAAAACCCTGACCTTAACCCATCCTCCGTTCCTCAGTCCTAGAGAGGATGATCCCAGTACAATGTGGAAGGGTGATCGAAACCAAAAAAAGAAAGTAAGTTGAGTTGTGGAGTCATTCTAAACTAAGCTTGATGGTAGTAATACTTGGAGATGGGACATGGGTGTGTATAATGGTGTAATACTGGATCTAATAATTGGATGGCTTTATTACGGTTACACTTGAATCTTTTTTTTTTTTGAATTTTGATTAATATCATTTCCTCTCTTCGGGGCACTTGTTGTCATTCACCTGTTGATTTATCTTTCCAACTTATCTCTTCCAAGTAAGAAGCGCCCCCAAGATAGTTTTTTCCAAAATAGTGCTGACGGTTAATTCTACATACCAGATGTTCAGTCCGGTTCAGGAATGCTGCACGGGATCAATATTCTCCATTGATCTAGCCTCTGATTAAAGACAAGAAGGACAAGAGCTTGGCAAAGTCTTTGTATTTCTTGGCTCCAAGTTTCGGCTTTTGCCTTGAAACGCAAGAAAGGGAAAAATACCACGACAGGTGCGATCGATAAAAAAAAAAGAAGAAATATAAATGATCACCGAATTAAACATAAGGAAAAGAGAAAAGGAAAAATTCAAAGCTCCCCCGAATAAACCCACCTCCTGAGAGATAAACACAGACCAATAAAGTTGTCCAAGCAAGTAATATTCGCATAACAATCAATAACTCATCATAAGACGGTATTACACTAGAAAGATACCAGTGGCGCTCTGATCGCTTGATCCCATCCGAAAAGTGATTAGTGCGCGACTTTCTGAAGCTTAAGCTTAATCCAACACGAGGAACCTTAAGCTCGCTTAGAAAAGAGGCCCCCTCGGGGTTCCACTTGTTCCAAATGGAGGTGGCCTTTGGGTTTCAATTTTTAATCAACAATCCTTGGGTTTGATTATGCTACTCTTATGTATCACCCCACCTAGCCAATCGCCGACTCCCAATCTGTCAAATTATGCAGTTATGCAAAATAGGGTTAAACTCTCCCCGGGGTTGTGCAGCGGTTCAGCCCGAAAGTGACCCTGCAATGGCCAAGGCTGACGACATTGGCTTTGCCGTTTTGCCGTCCACGGCGGACTCTAATTTGGAACAGAGAAAAATAAAATAATATGGCCAAACCAAAAAAACAAAAATGAACAAATATCCCAATGGTCGCCGCCTTCAATGCGACACACTTTAATCTAATATATGGTTAAGATGCTGTGCTTTTTCTCTTTCGGCACCGGAACCCGGCAGATGACAACAGCCACCGTGGCGATTAGATTCGTATTCGTAATTGCCCAAGCCACAGGATTTGGAGAGTTTGTCAAGTTGATACTCTTTGTACTATATGACATCGTGAAGTCGGGTGTTGCCTGTACCTTCCTCAACAAATAATAAATCGAAAGAAAAGAAGAAAGAAGAACCGATAAACCCCACGTCAATAAATCTGATAGGATAGGGTTAATGTCGGTCGACTATACAGGATAGGTAATCTATAACTCAAAAAAGTACACACTAGCTCAACCAAACCACAATGGAACTGGAAGGTGTTCGGACTTCAACTCCAACTCCTATAATTTGTCCACCTGAAACTAGCCATGAAACAAGGATCTTAGTTGTGTGCACAGAGCGAACATCAACCTAAAATAAATTATCCGCCCGTAATGGTGGCCTCTTTGGGTAACTCCTCGATGGGACCCCAATATAGTATCGGATTTAGACACCTGCCTAGCTGAGAATTCAACCCACCTTCATGTTCATCGTCCACGGCTAGTGGCTGGCTCATTTAATGCATTCCCCTCCCCTCTCCTCCGACAGGTCCTTTGTATCTGTACGATGATGTATGTCCCTACATAGTCCAGCACCTAATCGTAATCAAACTATTAGAAGCTTGATGAATCTTATCCAACCCCGATGAGGAAGGGTACTTTATTGGAAACAAAAAAACAAAAACAAAAACCACCCATTGAAGATGCCTTAGCTCTTTCGAGCATAAAGGTTTTTTTTTTTTTTGTCTTTTAGACCCTGATTCGGGCGAGGCAAGGTGAGCAGTCATATGCAACCCAATGCCACGTAAGGCACAGACCGGAAGACCCGGCTGTTCTACTCATCATGGAACCATATCTACAATTCTCTCATAAAGGCTTTCCTTCTTGGATTTCTATTGCTGTGGTGTGGACTACGAACACCATAGTCCCGGAAGTTATTGTCCAGTCACGTTGATCGGAGTCGCAGATAAAGTTGGCGGGCGCAGTCGAAGGATCGAGCTTTGGCCTTGCTTATTTACTATACATAGTACGGATTGGGGGGCTTGTGCTGTACATCAGCTTCCTCTTGTACATATAATGAGATGTGAGATATATGACTGGGCTTTTCTTTTCTTTTCTTTTTTATTCTTTTCTTTTTAATTCTGTTAATTCATTAGTTTTCTATTTTTTTTTAAAAAAAAAAAGGATTTTAGAATGAGAATCAATGCATGGATGACCCGAGGTTGCTTCGACACAGCCTACCCTAACCTATTTCTGTTCTGTGACGAATATGATTGATTGATCTGATATTGGTTGGTTGCCCCATTCAACATTGAACTTCCGGCACTGCCGCTCAGGCTACCATCAAAAACGAGGCCCTAAGAGCCAAAGAAAAATGATTAATTAATTATAATAATAATAAAAAAATAAAATTGCCTAATCACTTGTATGCAAGTTACAATGCCGCTAGTGCTCACGATAAGCGTATCGCCAGCAACGTCAGTTGAATGGTAACCAATTCTCTTGGCTCCTTGGCCGGTCCACTTAGAGACGAGGAGATTACTTGAAGCCAAGCAGCGCCGGGGAGGGTGGTTGGAGTCAGGAGAACAGGTGTCGCTTTGCAGCTGATGTCTCACATGGCTGAACGGTGAAAACAAGTAGCTAATTCAAGCATAAAATTTGTAATACAGCTAGGCAAGAAGGAGATGTCACCTAAATCACATCTACACGGAGAGTGATGATGCTGATCATTGCAGGACAGGCATTGGGTTTTGCAGCAGATTGTGTAGCCCTAAGCAGTAATGGTGGACATGCCACAGCAGCGTTGCACGGTAGCTTTTGTAAGAGCCACCAACAAACTCTTATTTATCAGTTCCTCTCGCGGGTATGGCGGCGGAGAGTACATATCACCTGCAGAATGCCTGTCGATACTGGTCCACAGAGAGAGAGAGAGAGTGACAGTCCAAGCAAGGTACATCCGGTACCACGGACTGATATCACACTTCCTCGTCGCGGGCGGTGGTACAAAACACAAAGGCTTCGATACTTCGGTGCTACTTACACCTTTCCAGCAAGATAATCCTAGTACGTTGTCGTGGTAGGGAGTCGACGGTCGTCCGGGATTCCACCTGGTTCATTCCGTTGATTTAGCCTGAGTCGAGAGAACATCCCTGCAAGTATGTCCCACACTATCAGCCAACAAAGACAATTAAGCTTTGTCCCCCTCGAATGTAACTTAGCTCTACACTAAGCTACAGTGTCATGATTAATATTGATATGAGAGTTATTACTATCTCCTGTCCGAGAGTACCTGAGAGGATAGGGTTGTAGGCATGTATGGGGTGGTATTGTATGTACATTGTTACGGGACCAATCGGACTTAGCACATGATTCAAGTGCCGATGAAGCCGAGACTATTCATGGCTTAAATGACTAGATTACTATCTTGCTAACTAGGTATATCCACGATTTTAGCTTCATCCACCAAGTCGTACATGGTATACTTAGGTGCAGGACATACCTTCGTCCACCCCTGATTCTCTCTCTCTCCCCTCTCGCAAGTTTTCCCCCTTGAGGATCCCCTTGCTTCCTATCAAGTCGCACGAGGATTTAGTCACACCCATCTGAGACCTGTAGATAGCATTTAATGCATGCCACTGCAATGCAACCCTTGATTGGAATCAAAGTTGCCAAGAAGGCCTATGTGTGAAACGTTGCACGGGTTTATCTCCACTAGTATAATCAGTTTAAGGTAAGGCCAAATAGTCCTCTACCTGAGAAGCTCTACTTTCTTTCATTCCCAATTCAGTTCCTTATTCGCTCAAAGCATGGAACGAGGGGGGGGGGGATGTCCACAATTGCCCGGGGAGGGAGATTTGTGTGGTATTTGGTGTGTGTGTGTAATCTAAACAGAGTAGCACCCTCCCCAATAAACCTGAAATCAGGAATGCATGGGATCCCTCTTCCTGTCACGGTAACTGGTTACTTCGAGGGGAGTTGTAGATCAACTGCCCGACATAGATAACTTTGAGAGGATCATCCCCTCATTCCCATTTGCATGATGATCGATCACAGATAGTTTGTTGAATTAGGTTAAGGTACGGAAGAAGATAGTTTCGTCTATCCCACCTGACTGGATTTTCAATTTATTTTATTGTAACCGATGTACTTTTTAATAGAATTAGTTTACTTTGATTGGAAGTAAACAGTACTCTGTACTCCGTCAGTAAAGACTACTAATAGACCATTGTACGGAGTAGGCCAGCTCTCGGCACCCACCGTTGCCACACTCTTAGTCCATATAGTCTCAACAACTAGGTAACTAGTCTCCCTTAACAAAGAGCAACCTACCAAAAAAAAAAAAAAACCTCCAGTGAGGTACAGTGCAACCTCCCCCATCCATAATTAAAAATCGAAAACAAGGCCCGAGGATCCCTATCCTGGCCCTAGTACCAAGCGTCAAAGCGCTGCAGAGCCAAGCCTATCCCCGCCGTCTAAACGAAGAGGAGGAATGAGAGCAAAAAGAAAGAAAGAAAAAAGAAAAAGAAAAAAACACGAGAGTTTCTGACTGGATCCCCAACATTCAGATAGCCAAGGCTTAGCTCTAATGTGGCTGAAGGACTAATCCAACTAGCTTACCTCCATTGTCTTGCCTCTGGTATTTCCGAGGGGATCCGCTGTTGTATCCATGCTTGCATGCATGTATGTATATGTACTGTACGTATGTATGTATGTAAATAAATAGGTGAATAGGAAAGCATGTACACACAGAGATTAAATTTGAATATTGAGAGTTGAATGTACACCAGGGTGTATATGTACATGTTCATAATGTGCATACCTTCCTGGGAATGACTGATATCATGTGGCTTGTTTTGCTTTTTTTTATTAATAAAAATGAAGATGGGGAAGCTCGCTTCGTATTTGATGCCAAGTTGGTACTATATTTGATTGTGACGGCCTCCATTGTTATTAAAGACCGAGAAATACGGGAGTCTGATAGGCTTTTCCAAGGATCGGACAGACCGATTAGGTAATTCACAGCGACCGGGAACATTGATTGATTGATTAATCAAGAGAAAATAAAATGAACCAGAAGTAAGTTTTCATAAAAACTCGTTTTTACCCAAGATTGTGTACATCAGAAGTGTACAAGTGGCCTCAAGAGAAAGTAACAAGTACAGGCAAAGTCAAGGCAAAAGATAAAATATGACTCAGCATGCCGAGGATTAGCCATGATACGAACGATACGAAGGAAATACGAGCCCACCGGCACTTCTAGGCAGTGTCATCGCCAACGGACGCCGGAAAAAGGCCGACATGATATGCTTAACACCAGTAAGGTTGGCAACTTGGCAGTTTTCCCCGCGTGCGATCCTCCGCAGCATTCCCTTTGAACTTGGACGGAATTTCCGGACAATCGGAAAGTTTCGTTTCGTAATCTAGGGGGAAGGAGTAATACGGTCCTTGTCGGAGTTCGAATATAAAAGTTTCCTGTGGAAAACATGCTGATCAGGATGTAACAAGGAATAACAGTGGAATATGCTGAGTGAATACTAAAGAGAACAAAATATCCCTTCTCGCCTCCCAATTTCAGCAAATGGAGTCTCAGACCAGTTGAACCAAGTCGGACGTGATTCCTCGTCCGACCGTCGCCAAAGCGAGGTGGATCGCCGGCAGCCCAATGGGATTAGGGCTCGTAGGCGAGGCTCCGCCCAGACCGCAGCTTGGAGGCATTAAAGTATCCGATGGAACCAGTCAGCATACGCCGGGTCTAGTGTTCCTGCTTCTTTTAGATAACATTGTAATCCAGCGGTTAGGTAATATCTCTGTCTTATTGGATCCTCCGGACCCTCGCCTCTTTTTTCCGTCATAGCCGAGACCTGGCCCCAGGACTAGAGAGACATGGATACCTCAGGACAGTACAGTGAGTGAGAGAGAGAGTCTGTGGGAGACACAGACCTCACACAAGGAGAACTTCCAGAATCCGCAATCGAATGATGAAAAGAACTCCGGGTCCTCCGGATGATCCACTCAGGGGGAAAAGTGGTTCATGATTCCTATTTTCTCTTCAATATATCCCTTTCCAGAACCGTATCGGACTCTATTCCGTAAACGCCGACGGGGTGGACTCCCCTTCATGTGTTGCCTTGTTCTGCCGAGCAGAGTTACATTCTCGTCCAGGGATGAATGGGGCCAGAGGATTTTTTCCTTTTTTTGGATTTTTTTTTTTCACCACCACCCCCTTGGGCGCTGTTTTCGGACTTAGAAGATCCGTTGGATACGTCGCTTCCTGCCGCAAGGGGCAACCTGAGCGATCGACTGACTCTAAACAAAAGAAAGTATTAGGGTTTTTGGACCGGTCCAAGTATTGCCTTCCCGCTGAAGCTTGACATCACTGTACATACCACATCGAGACTCTGTTCAGGGTTCAGACGGAGGAACCTCCGTTCATGCATCCCCTTCGACATATACATTTTTGATTTTGTTTTAATTTTTTAGACTTTCTTTCATAGACATTCCTCACATTGAGAGCAGGGGAGAGTTAGATTCTATTACGTTTCTCTCCCTCTCTCTTCTTTGTGCCCTCTTCCCGAGTCCACATATGTGTCTCGGCGCTAAACAAAATTACAATGTAATAATAGCATAACTTGTCTATATTATGAACTATAATGTCCTCTCGCTATGCCCGACTCTAATTAAAGTAGCCAATCCCTACTCGTCAACCCATGCCCTATACAAGTGGACTCCTCCCCGGCCCTCCTCCTGTATATCTAGTTAATTTATAGGGCTGTTAGCACTATACGTTATCGAAAGGGGTTCGTCAAAAGGATACAAAGTGGATCTGTGTCAAATCTCGCGACGGCCCCAGTCTCGTTTCGAATTTAAAGGGGAATCCATAGTGCCTCGGGCCAGTGATGGGGTATATACAATGTCTCAAATGTAATATTGATATGGATGTGGCACTGTTGTCATGGTGGTCATGTCATGAGACTTGCTGCCGGTCGTATATCTAGGCGCGAGATAGTATGCCTCTTACTTGACTGCTAAATTGGGAAAGGAGATTTTGAGTTTTGAAGGTTCTTGTTGCCTTTTGGTGGAGATGAGGGTATCTTAGCGTTTACATTGAATGATATTGAGAGAACAATGTGGACCCCTCATTACCAGACATTTATATACTGTACTGTACCTGTGAGGCTGAAACCCCTTCGCACACCATTATCAATGGTCCAGCGAAGACGAATATCAAAAACCACACAAGCCTATCTTGGTATATTCTGCACGTATTGTTCGCAGAAGGTTGACGGTGTTCCCTCTTGGGGGTGGAATAGTAATTTACGATATGGAAAAGTACGGAATTATACTAACCCATAAACATACATAACCAGTATTGAACTACAATATTCCCCCTTGTTTCTTGCATATACCTTACTCCTCTGCACAAGTAGTCCCTGTCGAGCTATGCATTCATATGCGAGTCGCAAACGAGTTGCCAAGTACATGTGCATGGATTACCACTAGTCGAAGAGTATCAAGGATTACAGTACCTCCCATTCCATAAATCCAGACAGAATATGACGAGTATGTGCAATGGTGCCCGGGCACTGTCGATTTACAGAGGTGTCAGGTGATGGGATGCCCCGGGCATCTCTCTGGCCTTGCTAGCATTAAGCATACAGTATGTACATACATGCATGAAATACTGTGTCTCCGTCTGCGCTATCATCTGACCAAGTCCCACCTGCACAGCTTTATTGATCTGGTAGCCTGTTGGCAAGTTCCAGATCGTTTACGCCGATGATGTAAGTATATGCGTTTTTGACACAATAATACTTATAATCCTAACTGATTTATCGGAGATATATCTTATGAGATTCGGCTGTATTGATATATACGACCTTCTCTGTATTAAACTGGAAACAAGTTGGAAGAGGTACATTACCAGTGTGGGTAAGTCACTTCTGTTTACAATATCCCTAGCTACGTGTGGCGGGAATATTTTTAGTACCCTTTTTGACCTATTCTAGCCACTGGTAGATTCTCGTTGTTGCCAAGGATATAGACATGGAAATGAAGGGCCGGAATCGGCTCCCATTTGTGCGAAGACAACACGTCCTCCTATCGATAGTACTAGTATTCAACACAGTGCACTGCGTTCTGGAAAAGCAGTATATACCAACATGAAATCTTTCGCTGGAACAAAACCAGCCGCCACAAATATATCGAATAATCAGGCGCTATTGATGTGGAAGCTCAAGGTTTTTCTTCACTCGCAAGTGACTCTTGTTCTCGAAGAGTTAATCTGCTATTTATTAATGAGCTCGTTCTACCTAGCGTACAATACCCGATGACATCGAGCAGCTGAGTTCTATTCAACTCGGATACAGCGGGGGTAGACAAGGCTGACAGATGCCAGACAACCTCTAATAGGCACGAGAGTTCCAGAGAGGACAAGACAGCAACGCTTATTACTTCGTGAGTCTATGTCACTGGGCTCTCTACCTAGCCCAGACTCAGATCCCGCGCTAATTTTCTCTACATACGCCCCAGGACGACAGACAGGTACTCAGCAAAGACCCAGAGGAGCTAACGAAGCGTCTAGGTATTGATCACTTCTAGTCTTCTACCTTGTTCTCTATTGTTGAAACTTTTGAGTCACCTCACAGCTGATTTAGCTCAGTCTTTAATTCATTCGATTACTATTACAGCAACAGTGGGCAGCGACGAGTGTGAATTCATGAATACGATACCCTTCTTGCTCACCGAGGTGGAAGAGTGTAATTCTCAAGCACGGCTTCTTCAGCGGGACAATGGCCACCTGATTTCCTGTCAACTCAGCAAGATATGAGCACTTATGGAGCTATCCCACATGAACATATACACAGGTACCACACGGATTCTCTCCCTGTACGTAGGATCAGTATCAGCAAGGAGACATACGACACCATGCCAATGGCGAATAGAGTAGTTGTCTCTCCCCATTGGTCTCGATCTCAGCCTCAGTATTCCCTGCTGCTGTGTATGGGATATACACCTCTAGTTGCTAGTGCCGGGGCACAGTTGTCTGCTTCTGGGGACTATAGTCATGGGAACGATGGGATGCGGATTGGCATGTTTCTGATATAAATAGGATAGTGAGTTAGGATGTGTAGGGGAGTGCCCGCATATCCTGAACGGGACGCCTGCACCGACAGTGGTATGCTCTTCACTACCATCATGCAGCAGCTCGGTGTTGCTTGGGGTACCGTTGCAGATAAGCTCCTTTGCTAGACATGCCAATAACACTCACTGGGACGTTGCTGAGATGTATTGCCATCTAATCCATACAAGGCTGAAGCGCTCAGCTTCAGATTCTCTAGATTCAACCTCATTTGGGGTGTCGTGTCATTGCATCTAGTCCACCTGTGAGCCCTCCTAAACCATATCAAAAAGGGTGCACAGTTGAATATCTTGGTATGGAAGGGGCTCATTGACGGTGAGGGCAAGTTTACCGACTCCTTTGCGGAATGGAGTGGCGGCGGCCAGGTAAGAAAGCTTGGGTCTTGTGTCATAGCTACCGTGTAGGGTACACCAAGGAAAATAATAGCTCAAGTCCTGACCATACTACTAGGATACTATATCGAACAGTCAATAGCTCTGGTTCCCTCTTTACCGTTGAAGGGTTTAATCTTGTTCATAATATGAGCTTAATCTTGCCTTCTTGTCGTCTATTTTATGCTTAAAAACATACACTCCTGGATCTTTTCTATGGTAACCGGCCCTCCTCGTTACTCCTCTGAGTGGCCCCAATATATCAGTCAGTTAAATAAACAAGTAGCCCTATCGCTAAATTTCTCCAGAACTACTTCACCGTGCATGATCTTGGTACTTATTATATATGTTGATTTATGCTCGGGATAAAAAAAAAACTAGTCACACATGTATGGTAATGGCGGATATCATGAGCATAGAGAGCCAGGTTAGTCTCGTGGGCATACACCATAAGACAAAAGCAGCCTCATATATTCCCTCGTCCTCGGGTATTAACATGTTATGGGCATGTAGATCTCGTGTCTCGACCGCAGTCATTGGAGTTTACTAGTATATGTGTCAAGGCATATCTTCTAAAACACTCTTTTCACCAAAACGAGTGCTAATATATATCCAGGAACAACTATCATTCAGACACCCAGCATAGGTTATGCTCAAGTACTCCATATTCTATAGTCACAAGACCCGCTCTACGCATAAAAGAATCAACCACTCAACACCAATCCAACAACACCCCATAACTCCACTATACCCACTTACAAGATATAAACTCTGGTTCAGAAGTCCCAGTTTTGTTTTATATTACTTGGTATATAAATATTAAAGTTGAACTATGACGACATAAGAGGGCGGCTGGCCTAATGGTAAGGCGCTAGATTTCGGCTCTAGAGATTGCAGGTTCGATCCCTGCGTCGCTCGATCTTTTTGTCTTTTTGGCTCCGATCATGCATACATACTATATACACCCTTGACTGGTTAATTATTCTGTAAGTAGGGGTCGTGGTTAAGGAGAGGGACATGCTGCTAGAGTGAAATAATGGTCTTCGTTGATATCTGCTACTATACTGATCAGTATAGTTTGCGAAGTACTCTAGATAGGTCTTGCCTCGGTCTTCTAGCAGGACTATGTGTCGCGGACTTACCTCGACCGGAGCTACTTAGATGAAATTACTACTGGGAGCCGGCGGTTGATATTGACCATTGTACATGTCTATCTAGTGTACATCTCAGGGTAGAGTAGAGTAAAATACATTATTTACAGATCAGCAGTCCGCCCTGCCGAAATACCGAGGGAAAGAGACCACGTCCCGGATGCTGGAGACGCCAGCCAGGTATCCCAGGAACCGGTCAAACCCGAGACCAAATCCTCCATGGGGCGCTGTTCCCCACCGCCGAAGATCCGCATACCACTGGAGATGGCCCAGGTCTTCGCCGGGCAAGAGGTGAGGGTACAGCGGCGTCTCGGAATCGGCTTGTGTTCCTGCTTCCGTTCCCGCACCCGGAGCGGGCGGTGCGCGGGCCTTGATTAGCCCGTGCTCGCGCATGTTCTGGATGATCTCGGGAAGGCGGTGCTCGCGGAGCGAGCCTCCTGCGACTTCGCTAACCTCTGGGAGGAGGAGATCAAAGCAGGCGACTGTTTCGCCTGGTGCCGCGGAGCCGTCTCCATTGGATGGTAGCATGTAGAATGGCTTGACAACCTTAGGATAGTCGGTCACGAACACGGGACGGCCGTTGTGAATCACGTCGACGATATACTTCTCATGCTCCAGTTGAAGACCGCCGGTCCATTCGGGTGCATGTTCGAACGTGGCTTGTCCCTTGGCGACCGCGTCCTGGAGCTTTTCAATTGCTTGCGTGTAGGTCATACGACCCCATTTGGATCCCTCCATCATATCATTCCATCGTTGGCTTAGATCAGCACCGGATCCTTCAGTTTGATCTTGACCGGACTCGCCCGACCGCTTTGCGGACAAGATCTCCTGGCCAACAGGTGTATCATGTAACCGACGAACCAGGTCACGGAGAATATACTCCACGGAGTCGGTCAGTGAGTCTAAGTCATGCATGTAATTCATCTCCGCCTCCAGCATGTAGAACTCGCTAAGATGGCGCGGCGTATCACTCTTCTCGGCCCGGAACATGGGCGATATCGTCCATACGTTTCCTAACTCTGCTGCGTAGGCCTCAAGGTGGAGCTGCGACGATACCGTCAGGTATTTGGGTGCCCGAAAGAAATGCTCGCCCTCTGACTGTGCCCCAATAGCTTCCCGCGGCAGAACTGTGAATGTCTCTCCAGCACCTTCACAATCCGACGATGTGATCAACGGTGGGTGGACTTGAACGTAGCCCCCGTTCGGGGCGAATCGAAACACATTTCCTAGCTGGTACATGCATTCGGATCTGAACCGCGAGAGGAGGGAGTTGAATGGTGTGCGCATGCGGAGGTGGGGAATCTGACGAAGGAAGTCGGAGCTGTGGTACTTTTTCTGGATGGGGTATGTCTGTCCGTAATATGATAGTTAGCTGCATCGCCCTTCGGGTCTTTCGTATAATCTCCAGAAGGCCTTGTCTACCTCAGGGTCTGCTTTCCCAAGAACATTCACGTCTGTCGTTTGAAGCTCATGAGTTTGCTCCTTGCCCGGTGGGCAAGCCTTCCAGATTCCAGAGATTTCCACAGCAGTTCCAGTAGACAGTCTAGAGATACATTGATTAGAGCCCAGTTCCCCGGAACCAGTCAAGGGTGGTCAAGCCCAGTAGGAAGGCGGACGTACTCGGCAGCTTGTGCTGGCTTCAAAAAGGCCTGTAAAGGCTCAATTGTAGACCCATCTGAGATCTCGGCGAACGCAAAGCGTTTCTGCTTTCGGACGGAGCGAATAAACCCATTCAACTTGATCTCTTGATCTTCCAAACTGCAGGGTCCATTCTTGCTTTGCTCAAGGACCTGTGCGCATCGTAAGAGCGTGGGGCTCACGCCCTGGCCGGCAGGTTTATTGCTTAGTCTGGCAACAGACGTAGCGAAGGTTCGCCGCCATGTTCGCATTTCTTGTAGAAAAGGTACCGAGCTGGTTGTGGTGATGGCGTTGAGGGCTCTGCTCTGGGGAATGCGCGTGTGCCTAAGCGCCGGAGGACGGCGCGCAAATTAACTTATTGGTCCGATAAATAGCTTACTGTTATCTCCGCACCTTTCGAACGAAACTGGATAAAAAGTCACTTAGGAGAGCTGAAGTATACTATATTATTCTGTGAATTAGAATGGCCATAACAAGCCCCGCTAGCTCAGTTGGCTAGAGCGCCAGACTTTTAAAGCAAAAACTTGCTGCAATCTGGATGTCAGGAGTTCGAGCCTCCTGCGGGGCGATGTTCTCTTTTTGTCTGTTTATCTTTTGTTTGTGTGTTTTTTCCCTTCCTCTTCTCCCTTTCAAAAATAGTTTATGGTTTTTTTTCTTCTTCTAATGAACCTATTCCTATTCATATATGTATGTATCTCGTGATTCTCTAATGAGGGACTGGTGTATTTTAACCACCACCTTACTAACACCAACTCCGTTTTGTCTCAACAACAGTCTGTTACCATAGAAGACAACGAACTATGCAGTCTGGCCCCCTCTATCTCGTACTTAAGCCACACTCATCCACATAGTCAATTAGCATTGGAATCGTCAGCTAGTAGCTGTAATCTAGACATTTATGTTGAAAGTGTATTGGGTCACAGGCGGTCCTTCTCGTTCTTGGTCCGTTTATA
Organism: Aspergillus bombycis; assembly: GCF_001792695.1. Classification (NCBI taxonomy): domain Eukaryota; kingdom Fungi; phylum Ascomycota; class Eurotiomycetes; order Eurotiales; family Aspergillaceae; genus Aspergillus; species Aspergillus bombycis. The sequence goes on along the minus strand of NW_019170040.1, from coordinate 202,225 downwards.
GCACCGGTTATTCAGTAAGGCCGTAGCATCTCTACCATGGCAAGCCCTCCCCATATATCTTCTCATACATTGCTAGTGCTCGAAGCGGGAAAGAGTAGATGTAGTAGTAGTATTTAATATGACTGTGAGCGCATCAGCATTGAACTCGGATTGCCGGCGGTGGAAGAACATACCACGTAACAATCCCACAGCCGACGGAGTATTCTTGTTCCCATTCACCGTTTGGCTTTTGTCGATTCCAGATGAGATCAAGTCCTCGTTTGATGGGTTCTGGATCAGGGTAGCCGGCGTACATCAGCGCGAGGCAAGACCATGCTGTCTGGACTGTGTGCGACCGAAGGGCTCGTACGTATGAACCCGACATACGGGACTAACAGAGGCATTCCTTAGTTTTCAAGTCTTTCTCCGTAGGGAAGATTGGAGGTACTCACATCTAATGTCTCTCCCCACCCCCCCGTCCGACTCCTGCATGTCAAACAGGAAACGACAGCCCTCTCTGACCACGGGAGAGTTCTTATAGCTCCGTCCACCACAGTGCAAGGCTTCCATGGCAAAGAAAGCGCCATACGTGAACGTGATCCCCCAAGAAGCCATCCAGCTACCATCTTCCTTCTGGCTCCTCTCCACGTATTGTACCCCCCGCTCAATGGCATCATCCACTTCCTTGGACCGATACCCGCTCTTTCGATCCCTGAAAAGGTCCAAAGCCGTGATGCAGGAAGAGGTACACTCCACGTAATCGTGTTCCGTCATCACCTGGCCGAACATTTCAGTCCCATTGAGGTGCTCCAGCCACTCACCGGCGCCGATGGGTTCGAAGCTGCTATAGCCTCCGCTTGCATTTTGGATATATAGTAATTGGTCCACAGCCAAATGAAGGTTCTTCTCACTCATTTCTCGGAGACTCGTCTCCTTCTCCAACAGCAGAATCGCTTTCAGTGCTTCGGCTGTGCAATCAGAACAAGGGATCCCATGGTAGCGGGCGGTAAAGGACCACGCGCCCAGCCGACTTGGATAATGACAAGAGGGACAATCCTCCCACTCTTCCACAAGCTGTTGCTTGATCAGGAACTCATAGGCATGGCGGGCATTTCCGTGGAAATCGGGATGATTCGCAAGGCCCGTATACACGAGTGACTGCAGCGCAAAGGACGTGTCCCACATGTGTCCCCCGTGAATACTCATGGTCTGCATGCCCGAAGAACCCATCCACAGGTACTCCAGACTCGTTTCTTGCATACGCTTAAGGGCAGGGGAGTCAGGACCCTCGGCACAGTAGAAAGCAATCATGTTCAGCCAACCGTCGAGACTGACAATCCCGGTCGAGGTGGTGGCCCTTTCGGCATGCTGAAGGATTTCTCATGCTCTTTGCTGTCCCCTTTCCACTAGCTTTGTCGGACGAATCCATGGAAACCACACAGCCTTGAGGGTCCAGTTCAGAGTCTGCAGCACCCAGCCTTTAGCCTGATGTCGCTTGGACGCGAGCACCACCCCTTCGAACGCGGAGAAATTGACGGAGGAGAAGTCATCTGGAAACAGCTCTGCCCGAATTTCATCCAAAACATCATTAGTCGGGACGGTAAATCTCTTAGAGGAGAAAAAGCACATCGCTAGATAGACGTGGCGGGGGATGATGAACCATTGCCATGGGCTGACTGGAAGCCACTCAGGGAGGAGCCTGGCAGCAAGTCAGTATACTATCTTAAGTATATCAATGAGACTAAAACCTTACCACATCTCCACCGGGTAAGGGTCAGTACCTTCCCAGTCATACAGACCCAGCAGCGCAAGCCAGAACTTGGCCCAGCATGGGAGATAGACCGCTCCCCCCCGGTGCAGGTAGTATGCCTAGGCTTTACAAAGATGCTTATCACTGGCGGGGACTCCAATGAGTCGCAGGGCAATGTAAACCAATGTTGTACCCATCAACGAAGATTCCTCTTGCAAATACGTTGCCAGCCGCCGTCTGTCCGTTGGCAGTCGAACATGAACTGGATCAATTCAATAACGTAGGCTTCATCGATTTCAGCGCCAGTGATATACCAGGCGATAACCATCATTGGCGTCACAAAGAAGATACAGCTCAAGTCAGCGCCCCAGCAGCCCAGATCGCGGATCTGTGTATTGGCTTGAAACCGGGTACCCTTATAGATGGCTTCAGCAGCTGACTTGGGTGGGCCGGAGTCGGGAATGCCCTGGATTTTCCGTGTCAGCGTGTCAAATCATCCGAGGACACTCGCCACGGGTGAGTTACTATTGAAAGGTCCAAGAAGAACTTGGTTGTCGCATCTTGCGGTCGAGCCTTGCGATCCTCCTTGTCATTCACATAGATCCACCTCAGGCGTCCCAGATCTTCGGTCACCACCAGGTGCCACCCCTCGGTTTCAGTGCTTTTCGTGTAAGATGGGCGCGTCTTATCATTCTGATTGATCCCCAGATGGTTCTTAATCTTCAAGGTGTACTTGCTTGCCATTGCTCAAGATGGTAACCGACACGGGTATGAGAAAATCAAGAGTGCGCTGAAAAGCCGGGTAATCGACTCCTTATTACAGCTGAATCGCCATCCACACATATGCAGGTAATAAGTTGCTAAGTGATATTTCCGATTTCGGTATTGAAGAAGATCCACTATCTAAGTTTAGGAGTACAATGTAAGGACGATGTTATGCGTGATCTCAACCCGAGTGGCAAATCAGATATAACAACAACTCTCACGCACAATAAACTTCAATAATTTCCTCGATCTCCTAACTTGAGGTTGTTGCTCCAAGGGCTAGTGGATATAAAACGTTGGCCGGTGCTCTATACATGACACCATTTTTCTCATAGATGGTGGTAGCCATGTTCGACACGGCACCCTCACCCCTGGCTCTGGGGTTCTGTTTCCTCGTCTTCATATGCCTTGCTCGATGTTTGAGGCTGCTAAACAAGCGTTCCTTCCCCGTCAATGCCCCTAAATTTGTCGCAGGATACCCGCTCGTGGGAGTTCTGCCATGAGAGTATGACTGCCTCGCCCACTGGGAACTACAGCTACTATCTTGGCCGAGATTGCGTCGTGGGCCTGTCTGGTCCCCAGGGGCGCAAGACCTTTTTTGAGAGCCGGGATCTCGATCTGGACCAAGGGTTCGGTTTTTTGTCCCTCTGCCCCTCTCATACAAATAATTCAAGTAGCCACTCCTGACTCTTACCACCAAATCAGGGTCGGCCTGTTTTTTCCTATTAGCAGCGCGGTGGAGCGAGCCTCGGATCAATCCGCCGAAACGCATGGCTCGCATCTCAAGACTGCACTGCGCACGGCCTTGCTGCGCACAGAGGCCCTGGAATCTGTGCCGACAGCCACACTCGCCTGTACCAACTCAATCTGGAAGCACATTGCGGCGCAAGATCTGATCGACCCTTTCCAGGAGCTAAGCTGGCTATATGCGCAGTCTTCCCTAGCAGCGCTAGGGATGGAAAAGGTGGCACAATCCCCCGGGTTATTGAGGAAGGTAAGCAGGCTGGTCGCCGTCTTGGAGGAAACTTTTTCGACCATCGATATGATCGTCTCGTGGCTGCTGAACCCATTTCATATCCCTGTAGTTATCGCCATGGGGCGGCTGTATGTGATGCTGTGGCGAATCATCCGCCATCAGAAGTAGCAGCAGCAGCAACAGAAGCCCGAATACGGGATGCATAAGGGGGTAACGCAGCATCTGATTGCGAAAGGGAGAAGTACCAGGGCGATTTTGAAGGTGGGAGGGATCTCTTTTCTCTGGTTGACTGTCCATCGAGTGAAGGATACTAAAGACCTATTAGGTCGTGATGGTGGTCCAGTTTGTAGCTCAAGCGACTGCCCCGGCGATCACCTCATGGTTACTGATGGGACTTGCAACCGATGCCCATTGGATGGCTCGCGTACGCCTGGAAGTTGACCAGGTGCTAATCAAGTATCGAAAGAAAGGGCAGTCCGTGGAGCAAGTACTCCAAACCCTGGATTTACATGTCTGGGAGCATGAGTTTCCGCTCCTCGACGCCTGTTTTCTGGAAACTATCCGAACTCGGGGGGTGCTGTTGCCAGTCCGTAAAAATATCAGCCAGACAGACACTCCGATTGGGGATACAGGCGAGGTGATACCGGTAGGAGCCTATGTCGTAAGTCTTGGCTACTCATAGAATGGCCGCTCCGCTCGTTGATATTCTTCTTTTGACTAGACTTACCACGCGGACGAGGAGCATATGAACCCGGAGATCTACCCCGATCCGCAACGCTGGGATCTGGGGCGCTTCCTGTCGGATCGCGCAGAACATAGGAAAGAACTCATGGGGTATATAGGCTTTGGAGTGGGGCGTCGGGCATGCCGTAAGTTGATGTCCCCGAGAAATGGTCCATCTTCTAACACAGGAATGCATGTTTACAGCGGGACAAAGAGTAAGCTCAAACGTCTAGAATCGAAGCAGTATAGCAGGCGGACGCTAATCATAGCCAGTTGGCGAAAATCCAAAATTCCATGTTCGTGGCGAGGTTTATCGCGATGTTTGATATTACCCTGTGTAATGAACAAGGCAGTCCAGTCCAGCAACTTCCAGCACCGTCCCATGAACCCTGCCACTTTGCCCCCAGACCGGAATCACCTGTGCGGCTTCGATGTACCGACCGGTCATGAGAAAATTACTGCTCTTTCCAACAGCAAACCCGGCTGTATTAAAAGGGACGGGTATACATAAATTGAGGCCATTTCTTGGGAAGGATGATAACACGGGTATGTTGAGTACCATCGAAGGACGTATACACCTGATATACGATAGCTCCTTAAGCAATCCTGGTTAACAGTCCAATAAAGAAAGAAGCTTTCTAGCCTTTATCAAAGGTTAGGCTCTGTTGATATACGAATTATCTGTCAACCAAAATGACCAGATACCGGAAATAGAAAGACCCGGATCATTCAGCCATCACTCCTGACGGTCACGTTTCAACTATATAAAGCATTGCGGATTCAGAAGATTCAGATAGAACTATTGAAGTAGTTCAGGGATTAAGACCCTCATTCATTCGTTTTGTGACTGCTACCTTTGTAGGTATGATGTGGACAGCTTTGGGAGTAATATATATCAATCTGCGGCCCCACCGCCAGTCCGCAGCTCATGGTCTTTTTCTCGTCCTACCAGGATTATCAACCTAGCCTCGTGCAGACAGAGTTCCCTTTCGGTAATCAGTCCTCAGCCATGGTGATACCAGATATAGCTGTCCTAACTTTGGATAATTTTGCTTTCTTTGTGTGTGTGTTGTTGGGGCCTTAGCCATCCGGTCTAGTCTCGGGTATATTTTCTCTAAGAACATCGTAATAGAACTCTGGGAGGAAGGTATACATACATATAGGTAAGGGATGAATGTGTATTTACTCCAAACCGCAATCCTTCACCTCGCTCAGTGATCAGGTAGTCAACATATAATCCCATAACAAGCCTCACACCTGACCCAACCCCTCACCTTGCTCTACGCCAACATCGGCGCTGTCCCATACCAGATCCTATAGTATGTCCACCGCTGCAGATCTTCGATCTTACATTCTGATTCAATAATGGGGCGGTATTAGAGGGATTATAGTAATACTTACTCTACTTTATAGATTAGAGAACTATTGTATGGGTTTAAGTAGAAAGCGTTTAGATATGGATAGTCAAGCTTTTATGTGGAGTATATCTTAATCTACTAGATGGCCAACACATGGTCTTTGGTGGGCTAGTGCCAGGAATTATTAAGCTTCCCTCATATAGACAGAATCTAAAGAGATCCGCATCCACCGCCCGGATGGTCTAGTGGTATGATTCGCGCTTAGTATGTTCTTCCTGCACTGAACCAGTTACCTTACAATTTACTAACAACACCTCCAGGGTTCACCCAAAGCATTGACTGCGCGAGGTCCCCGGTTCGATCCCGGGTTCGGGCCTATTCTTTTTGCCGTTTCTTTTTTTTTGTCGGTGGCAGGAGGGCGGACGGAGAGACAGAGGTAGATAATTAGGGAGGGGGCTAGCTACTTACTACCTCTGGCCTCTCTAATAGCTAGACCCAGTCGACTCCTAATACCATCCCGACCTTTCTACTGTATAGGACATGACCCTTGTCCTGCACCTGCTGCCTTCGGGTACTCCCAACCCCTCATGTCGACAACTGTAACAATCCACAAGTTTGACAAGTTTGACAGAGACGGTCGAGGCCGTAGTAATAGTAATCGCAGCAATGAGCGGCAACGACACGAACAACCGGACGGATGGCAAGGGCGACCATATTACAACTACAAATTCACCACCGACAAGTCGAGATGACAGCAGAGGTCGAGGTCGCGGTCGAACTGCAGGTTGCAACTCTACAGTTTACCATACCAGCCAGGACTTGTTTGGGTGCGGTTATGACGGCCGTGAGGTCTTACACAGCCCTAAGCTAAGGACTGCCACTAAGGCTTCTGCTATTTCCATCAATTCTGATTTGGCCTCACCTCCTAACGCCGATTCGGCAATCAAACCCAATGCCGAGTCCTACTTCCCGTGTCGCAGCTGGCAGTTTATCTGCATCTCGAGCTGCGGCTGACATTAAAGCGAAGAGGAAATCTCTGGACACTGGATCCCGGAGTTTCAGACGACACTACGCCATTTAGGGCTAATTCCATCAACTTCACAGATTGCAGACTGCCTGTGGCATTGGCAGATCTGCATCCAGTCTTCGTTGAAGCCTACGGGGCTGTTTCCTTCGAGATCAGGCCCGACATCGTTATTGGCGGCGCTTTAGACTACACCTTGACGCTGTCGAAAGTCTGACTGGTGTCAGCATTAGCCCAAATTTTCATTTCCTACTCCGAATTAACGCAGACTGAGTTCGAGACGCGCACTGGCATTGAAGTTGCTACCCTGGAAGCTCGGCGGGGCCACTGTGCGGTAGCGTACGGTGCACTATCGCGAGGCCAGTACTGGCTTCGCTGCTCGTTGCTAACACTCGCGATTTACGGCTGGAACTGACACCTCTACGACGGCAATACAGCGCACATTGACTCTAATCTTAGTGGACGTTGCATGCTGACACACCTGTCACGCTTGCGAGGACCGTTTTATCTAGAAAGGCACATCAATATCTATATCTTGTCCGCCTTGTTTGATGGCAAATTGTATTGGTACTAGGCCAGGCGAGAGCTTGCATATTAATAATTGCGGTCCCGTTTGAATGCAATGACTCGGAAGTTTCCGCTGCTACCTTCATCGACGATGCTAGTGGATTTGCTGGGTTTTTCTAGTGAAGTCGAAGGACAAGATTTTCGAGGGTTTTACCTAAACGGCTAGATGTATATCTCAAGCGGCGATTTGACTACCAAGTAAAGTCTGTACACAGCGACAATACCGGCAAGCATGTCACTATTCGCGCATATTGCAAAGGTCGAGGTATCGTTTGGGACCTAGCCTAGCTCACACTCCGGAGCTGAATGGCGTTGCAGAAGTGCGTAATCGCCATCTTATCAAGTCCCTCGTCGCTCTTATGTCTGCAATGCAACTTCTAGACTGTCTTTGGCATCAGCTACTACTCGACGTTGACTATACGTCCAACCGACTATGGAGCTCAGGCGTCGAGATAATGCCATACGAGACGTATTACAGTGAACGGCTGGATATCTCGCACCTCCGGCACTCGGCTATCCGTGTTGGTATATGCCTATGAAAGTGCGTAAATCTAAGCTTGAAGAGTATATGGCAGCGGCCGAACTGCTTGATTACGACGGCTTGGTGAATATTTACTTGACGATATCCACAGGAAGCCTATTATCACTACTGACCATAGCAACTTCAAGGAGTTATCTGTAAAGTATTTACCGAGCCCGGAAGGGTTTGGAAGCTTTCTGAAGAACATGCGTGGAAGACTCTCGGATTGAGTGGGGCATGGGACGAACGAAGAAATGTGCCGATGAATGAATGAATGAATGAACAAGGACGGCGAAATGAGGGTTACAGACAAGGGAAGTACCAAGAATGCCTTAATCACGAGATCACATTCCGACAACCCTTGCTTGATAAATTAAGTAAAATAAGATAGGGATATAAAAAAAAGGGCAAAGCCAAAAAAAGTCAGGCCCGAACCCGGGATCGAACCGGGGACCTCGCGCAGTCAATGCTTTGGGTGAACCCCTGGAGATGCTGTTAGTAAATTGTAAAGATGACTGATATAATATCAGGAAGACATACTAAGCGCGAATCATACCACTAGACCATCCGGGCGGTGGATATCGATGTTTTGAAATTATACCTATGTGAGGGGGAAATAGATTCACTGTGTTCCCATCTGGTATGGTTTTCTCTGCTGGATCAACTCGCACAGTGTGGCTGTGCATGCCATCGAGCGTTCCCCTCTTCAATAGATAAAAATAGAACATTTAAATTTAATCCGAAATCATACAACAGGGCTGAAACCAAAACTACAGAAAAATCCCATTATAACTTAGAACTCTTGAAAACCTGAGGGTCGTACGACCTTGACATCTAATTGCACCCTACTACTAGTAGAGCGCCCAAACCCCCATAGGATAGGATTCATGCAGGAAAACCACCTTAATCACATTGAAATTTAATGTGAGAGTATGTGATCTTCCAACAGGACCAACGTTATCCTTTTATGCACTTGTCGAGGTGTCGCTATCACTGCTTGCATTGTCATCTTCGGTATTAACGCTTGGTGTTGGGCTGTCCAATCTATGATCTGATTAGCTGGACCTAAACCGGCAAACCTTGTAACCTTGCACTTGGACACAGGATTTCAACATACTTGAGCTTGAGAAGGTCTTTGCCAACATCCTTCAGAAACCCGAAAGATGCCTTTGCCGCCTTCTTGGCGGCTTTCCCAACCGCTTTCGCAGCCTCTTCAGACGCATGCTCGGCTTGGTACACAAGCTGGGCAAGTAACGCCTCGTCGGCAGCCTTACATGCGAGGACCCATTGTCCGTCAACCTCACTTGAGTCCTTATACACAGTTGACCCATGGATTTCAGGGTAAAAGCGGGTCTCGTCCCTCCCACTGACGACCATCACGCTGCGCCGGTTTGTGTCGGGCACTCGAAATGACCCGCTTGTCAGTGAAGTGGCACCTACCACACATTGATAGACAACCGAACTCGACATTGACACAGACCTGACCTGGCAGCTTTGCTCCCGAATACCGCCATTGTAGTCGGTATCATGCTTCGTATAAGTAGACTGCCCACCAAGATGGTAATACAACCAGTCGTCCCGGGAAGATGTTAATTGCACATTCTTGAGTGACATCTGTGGGTGTAGCTCGACAGTCCGAGAGGATTGCGGGTTTGCACGTCTCTGGACAATTCCACCACCTGGTACAACTGTTTCCCTACACGTCATCTCAAGGGTAGCCTGGATCACATAGTCGTATTCAGACTTCAGCTCATAATTTGGCGCATCACCGTAGAACTGAATGGCGGCAGCAGCCGTCACGAATGTCAAACTTGCCAATAACTTCATCATGAGTTTCGATGGTCAGGCGTGAACTGAGTTTGCCTAAGACCTGTTCCACAAACCAGTTCTTTGTCAGTTTATTGGCATGTCCCCCCAATGGGTGAAGAGTGCCTGGCATGGGTTTCACGTACGATTAATATGAAAAGGTTGCATTATAGAAGAGAATAATACGAGTGGACAGACAGTATATATATGCATTGAGAGGATGGGGCCGATTGGCCATCAATAGGGAATTAGTTATATCAAGCAAAAGAGGAGGAAATTACCATGGAGATCCACTGGTTCCTGGGCTATTCAAGATCTACTCGAACCCAAATTTGTGGGTAATTATATTCACTAGTTGGGTAGTCTAAGACTGCAAGGGCTCAAATCGCTATCCTTAAGTGGATACTCGCTTAGCCAACATCTAAACTTTATTTCTGCTCAGCTCGGATTTCTTAATAGTACTCGGCTGCTGGCTCTGGCGGCTATTTTACTATGGGAGAAAAAAGTGGACCAGGAGGTTTGATCGGAGTGCATTCCCATCATACAGAAGTGCTCAAATTTCCAGAAATTCTACGTCTTAAATTTTAGATCCATATATCTCTTTAATAGCTTATACAAGGTAATTGAAAAGCACTATGCTATGCATTTGCTTTTAATGGGGTGTAATCGCAGTACAGTCTACACTTCAGTATTCTGTATCACATACAGTTAATGACCCATTGTATTAAACTCTTTTTTCTAATTTCTGTCTATCTCAAGACTTCCAATACCAAACATATTATTATAGATTGTCTTGAAATATCCGCTAGAATTAAAGTGAACAAATGGTGTGACTATCCTGTCTAATTAGCACTGGAAGCCAATCACCCACTAAAAAGACAACAGTCCAAAACAGCGGCTTCTATAATCTAATACCTCCCCTACAACCATCAATTCTTAATTCTGATACATAACTTTATAATACAGAGCCTATAAATAGAAGGGTACGCGTTACAAGGTTCGCAGTCACTTTAATCGACAGGAATACGGTTTCATGTTCGCCAGTTCTATCCTTTCTGGTCGACGACCCTTTCCCCTTTGTGTCTTTATAGCCTACTCGCTTAGGTATTAGCGTTTTCAGGATGAGCACCTTACATTCTCAAATAAAGGTTGCAGGATACTGGTAACTTCTGAAAACACGATCTTAACTGCTCCCCGCCTTATTCGCTGCGTAGGGACCTCTGCCGAATTCAACCCAGAATTTTTCAACAGAAACTTAGCATCTGAGGAAGGGCTTTCAGTGTTTGTACCGCACATCAAAAAGTTTACTATAGAATAGGACAGGGTTCTAGTAATTACAGATCAGTGTTTACCATATTAGGTTTAATAGAATAAGTAGATCTTTCATGGAAGGCACCTAATCTAGGGCACAGGCGACACACGACTGTTCTACCAAAAGACCAACACGAGTTACCTCTTGCGGGCCCTAGAACCTCCTAAATAGCGCGCTGAATAGTCTAAGGTCCATGTGTCTTGCTAGTATTCGTTATACAACTGAAGCCTTTTTTCTCGTGAGGCTCTGAACATTTACCTCAAGAAAATCATATGGATCACCTAATCCCCCAAAAGCAGATAATCAACGTAGCCTTCTTGTGATTAAATACAGCACCTATTAATTCTTGGTAGTTTCCCAATTAAGATATTTAGGCTCAGATCAAGCTCACTTTCGCCAGTAATGTTCAACGACAGCAATACCCTCCAATATCTTCGGCTTATAACTCAGGGGGGTATCTTAAGTTACGGATATACTGTAGTCTGGCACAAGTTTTCTCATAGAGAACGGCACCAGTTCAGTATTGCTACTCATGGGGTTGTGCCGGGGGCACAGGAGCAGGTGCCATAAGAGTGACCAAGACCCGGTGTCAATATCCAAGATCCACAGATTTGAGACTGATGATGCCGCCTAAGTTTACTAGCCGGGCTGGTAAAGATAAAGAGATTAAGATGTTAAGATCTAGTGGAGGAGGAGGAGGAAACAGAGGCATCTTATAAGTGCTGGGCGTGTCTGGTAAACAGGGGTCTCTTGGCTGTAAAAGAGAGCCATTTTCGCCGTTGTCTTGATCAATAGCAGAACTGAGGGAATCAGTTCTGTTAGCGCTAACTATTAAATTATGAGAATAATTAATAACTCCGGTGTATTGAAACAAAGTGGTTGAGTAGGTATACATCATACGAAGTTTATTTGCGGCTTATTGAGGGATGGATATATTAAAGATCGTAGTATCAATAACAAGATCAGTAGTAAATAAGAGGTGTATGTCAAGTTCAGTCAGGCTTTGACAGCTCACTGCCGTGTTATGTTGTATAGGATGCAGGCAATTAACCTTGGATTCCAAATGTGTCCATCTGGAAAATTAAAGCAACCGTACAAATGTCGTGCAAACGTAAGGTTTCTGGATATCTAGTTAAGAGGCTGTTGTATGCAGTCAAGTTGATTAACAGTGGCTACCTGGGCTTGTGGCCTATGAAGTTATATGCAAATACTACAAAGGTAAAAGCTAGGAACTAGGTAAGAATGTGCCCAGGTGGTATTCGGAGAAGATTAAGTAAATAGGGCTGTAAAGATGGCACCGTGAATCTGAGAAAAGACTTTTTCTCTTATATAAACCTTAATAGAAAAATAATGACATCAACTGCCCGGATGGTCTAGTGGTATGATTCGCGCTTAGTATGTCTTCCTGATATCATATCAACTATCATTTCAATTTACTAACAGCATCTCCAGGGGTTAACCCAAAGCATTGACTGCGCGAGGTCCCCGGTTCGATCCCGGGTTCGGGCCTGACTTTTTTTACTTTCCTTTTTTCCGCCCTGTGCCTGTCTATAGAATTTATTTTTAGATGCACCTATCAACAACACTGTATGCCAGAAAATGTTTCATACTTTTGGAGTACAGCGACGATCATAATGATGATGATGATGATAATGATGCCCGAGATATGGATATTGAGATTGCAAGGCGCTCACGGGGACATTTATTTAATTTCCTCCTTTCCGCTATTCTTCCCACCATGTAAGGGGGGCTACTAGATGGTTTCTTCAATGGGTGGTAATGTCACGACAGTAAATCTATGGCGGTAGGGTTGTTTGCTGTGCTTGCTTCGTTCTACGAGGCTCCCACTCCTTCTTGTGCTATCTTGTTGAACAGAGCCTGCATTCCTGTCGTAGTACAGTATATCGGCCATGATAAGTATTTCTAATTCTATTTATACTTGCTGCCTACCTATATTTTAGGCGGGGTTCGGATTATATATGATGGGATATTAATCTTAGTATCCCCAATGTAAACGAGATATAATATGTAGATAGTAGGACAACCGGCTAGGAGACATTTCTTTGGCCACTATATATATGGTAGGCATGAATCAACATTATTAACTATGTTAGTAAAATAAGAAGTCGTTACAACGCAGGCTACCCCGACATTTACTGCCGGGCTCTGGCCCGTTACATTGTACGATCTTAAGGAATTCTGAATATATACGCGGAAGACTGGGCAGTTACTACAGATGACTGTGGAGTGTATTATTGAGACCTTTGCGGAATGCCGGGGAGCAGAGAATTCCTTTGAACCTGGCAAAATAAGCCGCAAACCTTGGACAGAGCCGGTATCCTGCTTGAGAGTAGACAGTCCTCGGCTTCTTGAATCTCCTGTGGGTTGTTATAGACGTGTCGAAGTTGCTTAAGATCGTTCTGTAGTTGTCTATGTTATTATCGCGAGCGGTTGCAAGTTGTGGGAGAACCATTGCTTGAACCTTCAAGTTAAGGCTGAGATAGACATATTAAAGCTATGCTATATCTTTCCCAACCGAAGAACCGCTGGTAGCAAGTTTAACACGACCTACTATGTTGTGTCATACTTGATTGAACCACCGTTGAATTTCCCGGGGTCGGGAGGTGAAGGTTTTGGTCGTTTGGTGTTGACGTTGAATCATGTGTCTTTAGCCTATTGATCCCATGTTGAAGTTTGATGGTGGGAGCGGATTCAGCATTAATCTTGGAGCGCAGCTAATTCACCTTAACGATAAATTAAGGTAGGAGGAGAATTTCAAAGAAGGAAGGGGGCAGAACAGAAAGTAGAAGAGTAGTGGGCAGAACAGGCAGCTTTTCACATACAGCTTTCTGAGTATTCCTGGGCAGCCCAATCTCTCACCTGACGCCCTTAGGCAACGGCCTATCGAGCTGTCGTTAAAAGTGGAGCATTCAGCCTCAGCCTAAGAGTTGTCCTCGAAATTAACAAAACGCCCTGTCGACATATAAAATAAGGCGATACCCAGGCTTCATCCACCTAAGCCTGACGATGTCCGCTACTTATCTGGGTCTCAGGCATGATAGAACCTTTTGGTCCTTTGGCTTGTTTGGTATGTGGGCCTGGGAGTTTGCTGTCACGGAGAGAACCTTTAGTTAGATGTTACGGTGGACATACTGCAATAAGAATGCATGCTCCATTCAACAAGATAATTAAGCGGGGGGAAAGCTGATAGAGTAGTAAAGAGAGCAAAGCAAACCAGACCATTGCCGTACTATCACTGCCATGATATAGCCTCCGCTTATGTAGACTAAAATAAGGCAAGTTGAACATCTACTGCCCGGATGGTCTAGTGGTATGATTCGCGCTTAGTATGTTATCCTATATTCAATTATCAGTTATCTTTTCAATTTACTAACAGCATCTCCAGGGGTTCACCCAAAGCATTGACTGCGCGAGGTCCCCGGTTCGATCCCGGGTTCGGGCCTATACTTTTTTACCTCTTTACCTTATTTTATTACCTCTCTTGTGTGCTTCCTTTGTTTAATATGACGACACCTTACAAACCAACTCTTTCGTTCTTTAACTTGAAGTTTTTACCCCAGAGGTGGCTGCGAATTTTGTCAAGGGGACACACTCCCAATCATCACATAAAACAGACGTCCTAAGCCTAATCCCCATGGCGATGCGTTCATCATTACTATAGCCCTGGTTGGCCTAACGGCTCACAATAACGTTATTCATACTGTCATACCTAGGTTTCGCAGCGTATCCTGCGATGTGATATTGCGTTTGTAAGTTTGGCCATGAAGGATCCACACCCTCGCAACTTGTGGGCGATTTGCAGCCCCTCCGGTCGAGTTCGACGGAAGCATAGCATACTGAGTCGAAGAGATATTGGCAGATCGGATAAAGCGTGTTGGTCGCGGCTGATGTCGAGAAGTCTTTATACGCTGGACAGGACGCGAACCCACCATGGGAGAGGCTAAAGGCCGAGAGGCTGTGTAGCAGTCTGCTTCATGTGTTTGAGGAGCGATTCATGGGTGCACCATCGTCCGCTAGGGCATCCGACGATATTTGAAGACTACTGTTGGCATAGCCTGCGAGAATCGAGGCCAAATGAGGGGGGAAATCTCCTGAGGGTAAAAGATATGGAGAGTGAGAGGCCAGAATAGAGTACAGATAGGACATCCAGGTGTTTAATTGGATTATTATGGTAGGACATGGCATTTTGAATACGATAAGGGATATATAAACCATGTTAGATGGAGCAATAGTGATAAAGGGAGGGTAGGGAGGAGGGGGTCATGGCTCATTAGAATCGACAGGATTGATCATTGCTTGGGTTTACTCAACCTCTATATTTTCTGATCTCCGGGAAAAATCTATCCTAATCCTTGATTGGGGTCACTTGGTAGAATCAACAATAAAGCTATCAGAATAGTCGTGCTTCTTTGCTTATTTGAGTGACCCAACCCAGGGTTGATATCATTGTTTTGTTGCGTAGTTAAATACCGTTTGCCTTGAGGCAGGCCCTGGTTCGGCAGTAAGTACCCAGATACTTGATGATCAGACGACTTGATGCAGTCTGATGCTGGCCCTACCCATAAGATTCAGTAGCACATCTCTACGAATGACCCACTGGCTGCCCCATCAATAGCACGAATTGGGCGGACATTTATACTTAGAATCGAAGGAGGGTAACAGATCAGGACCCAGATCTAACCATGGATGTCACAGGAATGCCTCTACTCAGAAGCGCTGGATCGACTGTAAATATATATCCTTTCCATCCCTATAGCTGGATGGATAGCTCAACAGCAACGACACTCAAGCGAATGAATTCAGGCTTAACCCTTCCTTCACAAGTGCTATAACACAGATCCACCCACATAATGCGAAATGATAGACAAAAGAGAGAGGGAGAGAAAAATCCTGAGCCGGGGGAAACCAGGGAACTTCAATTCTAGTACTGTAAAGTGCTAGGATGCACAAAAAAAAGATAGGCCCGAACCCGGGATCGAACCGGGGACCTCGCGCAGTCAATGCTTTGGGTGAACCCCTGGAGATGCTGTTAGTAAATTGAAAAGACAACTGATAATTGAATATAGGATAACATACTAAGCGCGAATCATACCACTAGACCATCCGGGCAATTGATGTTTATTTCTCAACATTACACATATATGAGAGAATATGTAATATATCAGTAAGACTTGCCACTAGGTCTTGGGATAGCTGCTAGATTCTCAAGCCACTAGCTGTAGGAAAAGGATATCCAGGTAGCCTTTTCGTGTACTGCCCTTAGTTCTACGAGGAAGCCGCGCTATTTTGTGTATTCTTCCCTATCGCACAGCCTGAATGGTCTATATACCCATAGGTACTCTTGAATATGGTCCCGCTTTTCATACGGTCCTTCAACATTTCTAAAAGCTGTAAAAGATTCATAAATGCCGACTCCAATACCCAAACATCAATAGGACCCACATGCTCTCGAATTCTTTTCAGCACTTTAGAATGCTCCCTCGCCACTATTATCTTTACAGATACCACAAAGCCCGGCCCTGGGCCTTTCTAGAGACACAGTATTTAGTTTTGTGGTGTGCTTTTTTATGTATGCTCCTGGTATATGATAGCTTTTTGAGAAGGTCTGCCTTTCTATTAAGCTATCTTGTCTTAGATACCCGAGTCCCTATGAGTGTTTTTGGGAGACCTGCTAGTATCTAATTGGTACTTTGGCATTATTAGATCGATCAAATCTATCTTAACAAGATTCTGCTCCAAGGGGGTCCTCCCGACGTCCAACGAACCAAACCCTTAGAGCCAATTCTTTTCCAGTTACGGATCATGCCATACCATCAGGCTGACAAGGAGCTTGGCTACTGTTCATACTCAATCCATTTTGTGCTTTTTGCGCGGGTCAAACTCTTTCGCAGGGATCAAGGTAATACGGTCGTCCGTGTAGAAAGAGCCAGGCTGTGAGATACCCCGAGGAAGGGTTACGGTCAATGAGCTCACAACAACAAACTGCCTTGGCCTTGCAATAATGTCTGCAACGTCTTCCCCCTCCATCCAGTGAACGAATGAGTTGGCTTTATAGAGATCTCTGACCAGATTTGAGGTCACATAGGATGAGGTTTCCATAGAATCCCTTGTATATGTAACGAAAAACGCCAACCGTGACCCAGTGTCAGTAGCTAGCGCTTCTTGAGCCCAAGTGTGTGGATGTCGCTGGCCGGGTGACTTGATCTCGGCTTTAACAATGACTTCCTGTGGAGGTTCCCGAATGCGAAGGAAAAGCTCTATGCATGAATGTATAGTCACAATAAACCATCCCTGCCTTCTTGTCCGATTCCCTAGATATTTGCGGCCTTGCAAGAGTTGCTCTCGAGTTTTGTCTCCAACAGTGAAGTTTCGATCACCAGCACCTGCACGGGGCTTTTTCCTCTCCCATGGAGTAACTGGGGTCTCAATGGCAAGTGTAAAGATCCCGTGGCCATCAACACAAATTCCAGAAGTTTCCAAGTCTTCTCTCTCTCGAATATCAGCCTCCCCGACATCATCCTCCAACTCTTCCTCCCTGGATTTGATACATTGGATTAAACCATCACTAGGATGGCCGAAATCGACCGGGAGCTTCTCACTCAATTGGTCACAAAGATCTCGAACAGCTTCAAGTTGTGCTTTATCGATGTTAAACTCTGGAGCATGGCGTTTCTCTGATCTGCGGAATGAGCTCATAGAAGACGTCGTGGGGGCGTTTCGAAAATGACGTGGGGCAATATGCAGCAAGACAAGGATTGCGTTGGTAAGACTCCCACCTGTTTTTTCTTGCAAGAGAGAGATGTCCTCATCTTTTGCAAACCCTCTACGTGTAAGCCAAAGACGAGTCATTGGGTGGAGAGTTTTGAGTGTTAGAGGTTCCTGAATTCCTTTCTCTTCATCCATGTGATCTCGGATGGCCTTTGTCAGGACACATCCATTATCACCAGCGTAGGGGCGAATACCAACGGTCCTGGTGATCACTGATGTGAAATGAAGCGCCTCAGATATTTTGTGAGTTTTTCGCCATTCTCGGATTAGAAATGCATCAATCGGATTGGGTATTAGAACATAGATCCGTTTGATAGCCTCGTTTTCGATGTCAAAAAACATAGGAAACTCCCCAGATTCTAGCTTAAGGCATGTTTCCTCGCATCCTGTGGGTAGAACAAGATCCCGCGCTGCACGCCCACACATAAGAATCACTCGTAATCCACTATTCTGGATAATTGTTTGGTTGAATCCAATCAATAATTCAGTCTCACTCCCCTGGGTTGACCGGAAGGACTGCGTCATTTCAGCCAAATCTCTCTGCATCGGGTTTGCAGCCCAGGTTAGAGAGTTTGTCATGTTCCAGCCACTATCCAGGAATTGGCACGGAATAGATATCTTTTTGTTGCTCGAATTTGCTGATTCTGCATCAAGGAAATCTTCCAGTACGAAGCCGACCAGCGCTTCAAAATTTCCGTTAGGCTGGACCCAGGGAAGATCTATTGGCTCTAGGTCCGTTTTTAACAGGTTCAAAATCTCGGAATTATTTAAAACTGAGTGTGGTAGGGACTCGCTGCCGCAGAAAGACTGGCTTAGCTGGAGATGCTGAATCGCTTCTCGAAAACGGGCATGAAACTCCGAGGATCGCATTAATGGGCGCTGAAAGTTGATATTGGACTTCTCAGCCTTTTTTCCATATTCGTAACGAAATTGGGGCCATCCACGAATGTCAGGATCCGGGGATTTTTCTAAACCAAGGGAGAAGGACTTTCGTACTGAAGGCCCAAGAGAGAGTCCTTGGAAAACAGGAGGAATGATATTCAACCCAAGATTGGAGTAGGGGTTCCCGTCCTCACTTGGCCCATAATAAGCCTCTAAAGTGCTCCCTGGAAGTGACTGGAAAGCGCGACACATCGTCATTTCTAGGACATTGAGAGCCACAGCCCGAGAAGTGCATGATAGCTGAGTATTGTTTGGTACTTCCCAAAGCTTAAGCCAGTTCGCTGCTCGATATCCTTGTCCCTGCGCAATGACATAATAGTGTAGTGTGCTCCTAGATCCGCGCAGAACTGCTCGATTATGGGTTTTTATGCGATCTGATGGACCCTTAGACTGACCAGGGTAGGCACGCCAGTATTCGTTGTTTCTTAAGTCTGTGACGATGTCCACATAGCCTCCATTTGGGCTCCAAATGTTATTCTGACGTGCCTGGATACTAAGAAGCCTTTGAAGATGTCAAGAACCATAATAATCAAAATAGAAGTCTAACATACTCTCCTGCCTGAAGCAGTCTACCTTCAAGTGCCCTAATATGAGGGTCAACCCACCCCAGCAACATCTCCGCTATCTTTTGTGGACCTCCATAACTTGTAATAACAGTGTGATATGGAAGCCGTTGCAGATAGATATCGGGATCAGTCGCGAGACGCGAAGCCAACTGACAAATCGTGCCGTGAAGGTTTGGGAAGACAACGCTTGGGACTAGTTCCCAAGAATTCTGATTCTGAGTTAGTGGATAAGCTTCCCCTAGGTCACTTTAGAACTGACTATGGTGGTTTCATGAGTAGCCTTTGGAAGAAGTGCGGGCTGGGGGTCAACTGTGTTATGGGAAGCCTCTACATGTTGTGGAGGGAGCATAGATGAGCAAGAATCTGTAGACAGGAAATGAGCTATGCGGGCAGCTCCTGCCCGCGTTTTTGTCAACGAGGGGAGTGAGGTGCATTCATCTATTTTGTGGCCTTGTTGGCTACGGTTCTTACGTTCGAGCTTAGGACACTTGGCTTTGCAGTGCCCCAATATGCGGCAGTAGCTGCACTCAGTGTTCGGGCAGTCATCACCTATGTGGCCATGCTTGTGGCAGCGAAAGCACTCGATATGCGGGCAATTTTTTCGCGTATGACCCTCTTGCATCAGCCCACAATTGGTGCAAGCTTTGGGCTCCACCCAAAAGACCATTTTGATGACGGACGATGTGTTATCCGGGGGAGCAGAAGTATTCCAGGGTTAACTCAAAATGAGAAGAAGTAGATCCAACACACTTTGACCCCCAGCGGTAGAAAGCAGTCGATTCACAAGCATATGAGGCGATGAAGTGGTGAAAACTAATGAGGTGGAAATCGAGACAAAAACGCGTGGATTTCAACCATCTGAGATGCCTGCTCAAAGGCGTCTAACAGAGCCACATGTTGGCTCACCTACTGCGCAGTGTGCAATGGGTGGCATTCACTGCCTCATGATTGTGGCCACGTGATGGAGGCGATATAAAGCCTTTGTTTGCTTTACTGGGCTTCGAAGAATTATGCATATTTGAGCCTTCTGCTGCTCTATCACAACAGCAGGACAACGAGGGTGAAAATGTGGTCTTCAACTATGTAGAGCGGTGGATGGTGATGTACACAGGTCATATCAACTGGTCCACCTCTTTGAAAGGAGGATATTTTTGGGTTGTATAATCCTTAGATACTATATATTTTACCCTGGAATTATTGCACATGTCTGCAAGCATAGCATGCTCTATTGCAGTTGAAATATGCTCTTCAAGCTCTTCCGCATCAAAATTAAACACTGGAAAGATATAGTCATCGAAATACAGCCTCAAGGCTTCTTATTAAAGCATTATCTTTCGTTCTATGCAGAACTGCTGCTTACTGGTAGCCCTCTATAAGGATTTATTCAAATATTACTAAAAAGTATACAGATTGTCCATAGAGTTGAGATTTGAAGACTGTATATTTATCACTACTGGATGTCACGGATATCGCGATAAACCACATAATAAAGGGTAGGTTAATAAAGCAACTGTTAATACCACTAGATGGTTGTCAAGGTCAGATAAAGAACTGTAGGACTTTGCTTAATCTGACTAACAGTACTTATATTAATTGTAAACTCTAAAAAGGCTTTGCACATTTGAATGTTAAAGACTGGATAGTAGAATACAGACCTAGAAATCCGAAAAGATAATTAGGAGTCTACTTTATGTTAAAGATAGCTGTTTACTGGTTAAACACTCTAGGAGCATATTTATATTCTGCCTTTTCTTATGGAAGTTTTGTTCTTTTTATTTCTCTGTTATATCTTATCTTGATTGAGATTAAATATATACACACATATATATATAATTTGCTTCTGGATTACATAGTATAATGAACAGCGTTAGAACCTGATCTGAGAATCCTGATCAAGATCTGGATGAAACATATCAGACGGTCAGACCTTGACCTCAGACGGACTTTGAGGCCAATATCCAAGAGAGAGGCTAGTATTTAGAAGCTATCCCGAACATCCCAAGCAAGGAATCTAGGTCAGGTTGCATCAGCCGTCATGTAATCGCGAACCCGAATTCTGAAGCCTGGAGTATCAAGATAGTCATATATTCGCAAGTCTCAGGTGAATGTCGTGTAGAGAATGGTGGCGATTTTATTTTGAGTTACACCGACTTTTGATCTAGGCAAGAGAGCAGGCGAGCACTGAGAACCCCGTGTTGTCTGTTTCCCTACCACAAGAATATATACCTCCTTCATAGTAGTGGATAGAAGAACTCTCCAGAACACAGAAAACCTACGTCTAAGCCAAAGCTGTCTCGAAGACCCGGTAGAAATTCTCGACAGTTTCTACTGTAAAACCTTCCTTAGCCTGACCTATTATATGCCATGCATGAGTTTATCACAATCCAAATCTTTCAGCTATACTTTTATATCTGGAAGAGAGCAGGTAGCGGAGATGTAGCTCAAGGAATATGAAAGAATGGGGAGCGAGTCTCCGTAGTTCTAAGGGCTTGTCAAAATTTATCAAACATCTGTTGTACAGGGAAGAGCTGCTTATTTGACCTATTTATTAATAATTATTGAGATAGATATTAGTGTGTATCACACACGTAGATTTTGCCACTAGTTCTTGTGGTATACTGTCTAATTATTCCTAAGGATAGGAGAAAAGTATGGTATAATGTACATTTATCGTAGGTTTTAAACCACTGAGCATTTTTCAAAGGTATTTGGCGCGTTTGTCGAAATGCAGCTCCAAGTACATTGCGTGCAGAATAATCAGGCATCCGAATATTTACCTGAAGGTCCCATAACGTGAATGGCAAAGCGCGAGGAAAGTTATGTGCTGTTGTATATATATATATATATATTTTGTATCGTTCTATATATCGTTACCCTTGACTTTACCCCTTGCTTATCCTAAGCATACAATAAAGCCTACAAGGTTAATTCTGGGGAATAATTCACAAAGAGGATAGGATTTTGAAATCAAATTGTTAATATAAAAGTAGCCCGCTTACACCAGAGCAGTACTACGGTGGAGGAGGACATAGCAATCATTCCTGAACACCAAACTCCCGACAAAGTACTAAACAAGAAGCAGGAATATGGGCACACGGGTAGCGGCAGACTCAACCCTAGATAGTGAGACCGTTCAAAAGTAATACAGCAAAAGAATGCAGTCATCACCTCATTGATCCTTTTTGCTCGTAAGCCTTCCGCTCTTCCTCAATCATCTCAATAGCATCTGATACCCTGCCATCCACTGCTGCCGCATACACAGCGATCCTCTGAAGTCCACCTTCCTCGGCGCCTCCATAGCCCAAGCTAGCCAGTGCAGACACACAGTCATCGATGCTGCGTTGTCTTCCAGCACCATTCTCAGCCGTAGATGTGCTTGGGCGGGGCATGGCATCACTGCGGTATGATCGCCGGTTGAAGGTGTTCGTCGAACCCATCTCCCTATCATCCCGGAGGGAATGACGTTCAGTAGCCCGTCGCCTCAGGGGCCTGGTATTATCATGAGACTCCTCAGCCCGTAGGGTATCCCACGGACCCGAATGTCTTCGAGACGGATGGAAAGACCTCACAGTCCTGGGGCGACGGCGGTAGCATGAGGCAGACATACGATCGTTGTTGTTTTGCTGCTGCGTAGCATCGGTTTCCAGCGACGAAGGGCGTGGCTGGTAACTATCCTGAGGGTCCTGGGGAAATGCACCGGGGAGGTTTTGTGGTGTCAGCTTATACAAACTGTCATGGCTGTCGCCCCCGACACTCCTCCGGAGAGTCGATCTATTTCCGGAAGTGGAAGCTTCACTAGACGATTCTGCCCCGCCACGTCGTTCAGCTAGAAAGTGTGCGTCCAACTGTGACACTGGTGGGAAACGGCGTTCTTCCGGCTCACGACTGAGATCTGGGAGCTGCGTAGATGTGTTGTTGCTTACCATAGGTTGTTGAGGAGAACCTTCAGGCAAGAGCGAGGGATATAGAGTATTGAGTCGTTCCGAGTCCAAAAGTGAGGAGCCAACCAAACTGGTTTCGCTAGACGGCGTCCTAGATTGGCGGATATTGCTCGAGCAGAGGTCCGCTACAGCCAAGGGCGCCGATCTCTGCTTGTGGGATGAACCATTTTCTCCATGAGTTTGCGGTTCAGACGCCTGCCTCACTCTAGTTGGGGCAATAGAGGAAGACTGAAGCTCCGATGGCGCTGGCGGCTGATTGGAATGTTCTTCGCGGCCCTGTGATGTGTCCAGTGTGGTGATTGGAGGGTGATCACTGATCTCCAGATTGATAGAGTGTCCATCTATATGAGCACCTTGCAATGCGTCCAATGCCGCTTTTGCTGCGTGGATGGAAGGGAAGCGCAGGTAGCCAAAGCCTGCGTGTCTTCCTGTCTCTGCATCTAGCGGCAAATGTACATCGACTAAAAATCCCTTGGAAGCGAAAACATCGCGGATCATTGCTTCGTGAACACCGAATCCCACATTGCCAATGAAAAGCGATGTTCCGGCAAAGCTAGCCGTGGAGGGTAAGTCGTGTTCAGAATGGCGAATTGTCTCAGGTGCCGGTGCTCCATTCTCATTCTGCCTATGGTGGGACGCAGGCCAGTCTCTATGCCGGTGGCGAGGTGGTCGCGGAGGTACAGGCAGGGCACTAGTCGGGGGATAGAATGGCCCGTGGTGTGGAGCACGAGGAGGCCCATGAGCGTGAGCATGTGGGTGAGGAGGATGGGGAAGGAAGCCATGTGGTGGGGGAGGAGGAGGAGGTCCGTGAGGATGTCCATGAGGCGGAGGGGGTCCATGGTGTGGCCAGAACACGGGAGGTAAATGAGGAGGTACAGGGAATGGCGGAGGAGGATAGCACATGTTTGGCGTGGCGAACGAAGGTCGGACATTGCGGGATGAGAGATGAGGTCTGTGAGGAAGGGGTTGTGGTCTGTTCCATAAACTAGGAAACTGCGTGTGGATCTCTGGGCTTGGTGGTAATGTCGGCGACGAAGACCCCGGCTGTTGATGTGACGCCATCGAAGGATCAGCGTTGCGATTCGTGGGTAGTACTGAGCTTTCCGGTGATCCAACCTGCGTCGATGGAGTAGTTCGTGTCTCGATGCCCAAAGGTTCTTTCTCGTTCTCGCAGTTTGCGGCTGGAGTGGATTGCTGAGCTTCTGGTAATGTTGCCGAGATATCAGGCTGGGCGCCAGCGGTGAGCTCGGTTGGCTGTGAATTTCCAGGGGCTCCCTGATCTTGGCTTCTTGAGACATTGCATCTAAACTCAGATTCGAAGGCCTCAAACAACGTGTTTCCCATGTGGCCAAGTTCAGATGCCATATTACGAAGACCCTCTATAGTTGCGGCTGGGGTAGGAAGTTCAGTGTGGAAAAGATTCCCTGCTCTTTGTCCTCCTATAACTGACGCGTTATTGAGTGCTTGGATCAGGTTCCTCGCCTGACTATCCAGAGCTGCAAGGGCTACTTGCACCGAAGACTCAACGTGTTCTGGAAGAGTGCGTTGGACATTTTGTAACTGCCGCTCGAATTCAGGCAGCCTAGATCTCACACCAGCACCAATCATTTCGGCACCCTCGACCAGGTTATGTAGAGCATGTATAAAGGCATCGCTCGGATGCTGACGTCGGTCATTGGATTCTGCTCTTGCTGGCGTCTCAACCGGAGGATCTGGTTGAGCGTTACCGTCACGCACGGTGCCAGTGGTATTCAAAATCCTGGCCATCTCAGCCTCAAATGCGGCCAAGAGCGGTTCTGGAACATCGGTAGTAGCGGGGCCGGGATTCTCGCAACTGGGGTCGGGCTCCTCTTGTGAATTATTGGATTGAGAAGTATCCGCGGCTGCAGGCACCGTGCCGATCTCATTCCTACCCTGATGGTCTTCTAAGTGGGGCTTATATTCAAACTTCTTCCATAGGTTCTTCACTGAGTTAGACCGTCGAATGTCGAATATATGCATCGGCTCAGGGGCGATAGAATCTAGCGTCGGTTGTGGAATGGCGGAAGTATCAATGGGTTCTTCTAAACGCTGGGAAAGCTCGAGAGATGACCCCACCTATAATCCACTATTAGTATAGTAGACAGATATAGTTTGTATGAGGAGACATACCGTGATGAGCTCGTCGTCATCATCATCGACGTATGTAAGCCGGGCTCTAGGATGATTCGTTGTTATCTCATCATACTCTGTAGCAGATAACCGGACAATGCCCTGGTGGTGACTCTGAAGGGTACTGCGGTCTTCTACCACGGCATGATCAAGATTTTGAGATGCAGCGAGATTGTCTTGGGATGAAGATCGATGAAGATCCCTTATCTGAAACGGTTTCAACATTTTGGCTTTCACCTAAAATAGCCGCTCGGGGCAACGGGAAGGGTATATTCGGAGAGAGATGACAGCGTAATAGAAAGCCAGGGAAACGAGAGGCGAGATCGTGTTAACTTGACCGATGGATTTCAAGATAAAGGGTAAAAAAGAACAGGAGACGCGAGATTAGAGGTGAACTAGCCAGAGGTCGAGAGTAACATGAAGCTTGCTGATGAGACAAACGTGACGAGAGGCTATGCTGTTGCCTATGCGAGAGCGATGGCAAAAGCAGGTTAAGACGGTAGGTAGGTGACTACTCTTCCTACCTACCAAAGGAAAACGTTGTCCATTGTCATCCGGATGGCGAAAAGCTGTGTAACGAATCAAGTTCGAAAGGGATATAGGCAACCGAGTTAGTTTCGTCGGAGACGGAGGAGAGAATTGCTTGTTGCGGTCGACCAAAGGATTTAATAGTAGAGTTAATGCGATAGTAAATTTAGAGGTAAAGCTTTGGCCCCGCATGACGGGCAGTGATTGGAATATGGCCGCTATCAAGTGACCCTCATCTTACGTACTCCCGCAGGCTTAAACCCTTTTCGAGCCATTTGATTTGATGTTTTATTACATGAACTTTCATGTGTGCTGCACCTGCCGCTTGAATATTGGCAGGAACAGTCTTGTTCTTGGTATTCTCATGATTGTTATGATATGATCACCATTCCTCCTCAATTGAGTATGTCATAACACACACTCTCACTTGGTTTGAACCTTCTTTCTGATTGAAATCGGTGGTTTTCTATTCCTAAAGCTATCGCAACGCTGTGATACCCGCTCTCTTTGACCGCGACAAACCCGTCCTATACCAACCACGCCAATGGCCATCCCTTCAGAAATAAGTATCAAAGGCAAATCCACACCCATAGCTCACCGGGCGGAGTTTTAAAGACCCTCCCGCTTCCTCTCGATATCCCCTCGCCCTTTTTCGTCGCAAACACTCCATGGCGCCTCCCAACAATGTCCCGTCGCACACGAAACCGCCCGCGGACCGTAACGTGAAACACGTCGTGCTAGGTGACCTCCTTTTTCAGACCTGGTACCAGTCCATTTACCCAGAAGACCTTGTGAGCAAGGATACGGATCGGCTATACGTCTGTCGCTGGTGTTTCCGGTATTCGTGCGACACAGACGCCTATGCCAAACATACACGGGTTTGCCAAAATCGAACGATACCTCCGGGGACAAAGGTCTACGACCATGGCGGGTACGCCGTATGGGAGGTAGACGGTGAGGACCATAAACTATTTGCGCAGAATCTCTCCCTGTTCGCGAAACTATTCCTCGATCATAAGTCGGTCTTTTTCGATGTCGCGTCCTTTCTCTACTACCTCCTCACGTTCACGGACCCCGATGACCCGGAGAACTATTATATCCTGGGATTCTTCTCAAAAGAGAAGCTCTCATGGGATGCGAACAACCTTGCTTGCATTTTGATCTTCCCTCCGTATCAGCATAAACAGTTGGGCAAGCTGTTGATGGGTGTGAGTTATAAACTGAGTGATTGGGAAAAAGATGGAGGTTTGATAGGTGGGCCGGAAAAACCATTAAGTGAGATGGGACGAAAGAGCTATAGTCGATTCTGGGAGGAACGAATTGCTCGATATTTACTATTACATGGCTCTGATCCTGCAGACATAGAGGACTCACCACAGCAGAAGCCCAAGCCGTCCAAGGGCTCTCGAAAAAAGCATCCCCATGAAGTCATGACAGTACAGGATATAGGATTGGCCACCGGGATGTTAACGGAAGACGTCATCACAGCTCTCAAAGGCATGGGAGTTGTTGAACCTACAACACCGACCAAAAAACGCAAGGCTAATCAAGATGCTGGCGAACCTGACGGCGGCGAAACAGTGATGATACGAAAATCCGATGTGCTTGAATGGGCAAAAGCTCATCGTGTTACTTTGCGAGATCCTGTTAGAGATGAGGGCTTTCTAGGAAGATGGGCACCACGCGATACACCTGAAATCAGCGATTCAGGCAGTGGTGAGGATGATGAGTAAATGTATCAAATTAATGTTGGCGACGCCAGATCTGGCAACCAGTAAGTATCAGTATATGATGATAGAATTTCATGAACTCTATGTTAAACCGAGCTAGATGAATGAACACGCATTATGAAGTACCGTCTGATTCCCAATCTTTGCCAGAGCCATATGCGCCTTCCCACTCGCATACGGACAATGAATGGACACTTTACATCGATTGGAGCATCGTACGGGCTGTTGTTCCCTCTTCGGTTGCTGTTTCTATTGTTTTTGTTCATAGTGTAACAGCCCAACCTCTATCAATGATTTGGATATCTTGCCACCACCGGCGTAGATTAATTATTCCGGGCACATTAGATTGCCCAAGCTCATTAGCATGGCGTTCTGTATTTATGGAATACATTTTGGCATCAACTATTTTTGAACGCGGAAAACCGAATATAAATCCTCTCCGAGCTCCTTTACATGATCTGATCTATACGTTGCGACAGCATTACTCATCCATACCACCTGGTCCTCCCTGCTTACCCATCTGCCTGGCCTTCAGCAGCTCGTCGCACAGAAGCAAGTTCGAAGCGATACCAGTGCTTGATGCGACGCAGTTGCGCAAGACACGGAAGGAATCGAAGACACCCTCCTGCACGGGGTCCATCGGCTCGCCAGTAGTTAAATCCAAACCAACAATGTTGCCGTCTGTCCGCTCATCTTGCAGGGCTGCCAAAGAGTCTTGAATGTCGTGACCTGAGTTGGCCGCAAGCGTCTTGGGAATGACCAAAAGGGCATCCGCAAAGGCGGCGACACCCCACTTAGCCTTACCCTTCACAGTCTTGCGGAAGTTCTCGGACGACAGATGAGCGGCACAGGCAACTTGAAACGCACCAGCGCCGGGGATGACGCAGCCATCGACGATAGAGTTGTACACAGACCGCAGGCCATCACGGACGGCATCCTTAACCTGAGCGATGGTATGCTGGTTGGGTCCCTTGATGAGGATGGTGACGGACTTGGGGTCCTTAACTTCTTCGACGAAAGTATACTTCTCTTCCCCGAGCTGGTGTTCGTAAACAAGACCGGCCCATCCGAGAACGTCAGGCGTTAAATCCTCTACACTGTTCTGGGCGACACCACCGCAGATCAACTGGAGACGCTCCATGTTTCTCCGCTTAGCTCTCCGAAGGGCAAGGATACCGTTCTTGCTAAGGACATCCAAGCTCAGGGGATCGATACCCTTCTGGTTGATGACAACGAAGTTCTTCTTCGGATCCAGGCCGCAAACCTGCTTCTTGAGCTCCACAATCTTCTGCAGTTTGGAGTCCACAAACTTGCGCTCACTCTCCACCAATTTATCTCTTTGTTCAGCAGAAGAGTAGTAGAAACCGGAGTTAATCTCTGACTTCTCATACTCCAAACTGACGTTCAAGGTGAGGATGAAAGCATTTTCAACCCTCTTAGGCATATCAGGGTGTCTTGCACCGTGGTCCAGGGCAAGACCACGGATGAGTTGAGTGTCAGAAGATGTGCGGTGTTGCATGGTCATGATCTCAACCATGTGCAGATCTGGCTTCTCGGGAGCTCTGTGGATAGCGAGAACGGCATCGACGATGTCGGGGGTAAGCTTCTCGGCAAGTGCACTGTTCAATTTCGTACTGAGCGAAGTCCGAGCGACAGACAGCAACAGCTCACGGTCGATTGCACGCTCAATCTTAAACTGATCAAGGAACTGTATACAAACGTATCAGCCTCGACGCTCATATGGCCACCAGTCTCTCAGTACTGACCTTAAGAGCCTCGTTCTTCGCGATCTCATATCCATCTGTGATTACTCTAGGGTGCAATCCCTCGGAAATGTAACGGTCTGCCTGCTTCAGAAGTTCTCCCACCAACAACACCACGGAAGTTGTTCCATCACCAGTGATATCATCCTGTGCTGTCGCAGCTCGGGCAATCATGACCTTCGCCAAATCAGTATTCGAAGGAGTCTCTGGAAACGTGAGGAAGGCATCTTACGGCGGTTGGGTTTTGGATTTGCTTTATAAACATTAGCCGGTGCCTGAAGGTTCATAGATTTGCCTAAGCCTTACCATCTCTCGCAATAGCACATTCCCATCCTTAGTCAATTTGATCTATTTTGCATGCTCATTAGATAGCTGATTTTGCGATAAGGGGAAATATATCATACTCCGCCGGCACCGTCCACCAACCTAAATTTTGTCAGCGCTTTCCCGTCTTGCATCGATCAGGTATGAGAACGTACATCTTCAATGTCCCGGAGGGGCCCAGGTTAGATTTAAGAACATCCTGGAGACCTTCACCAGCACTAATATTGACCCTCAAGGCTTCCGCCCTCCGCTGTGCAATGTTAATTTGCGTGACCACTGAGGGGCTACTTCTGAGGGGGAAATTATCAGTGACATACCCTCGACTCGGCCTTGGGATTGAGTAACTGAGTTGCAGACATTTTTGCTGAATAGGTAAATAACAATCAGCAATCCCCAGCGAACTAACTTGTAGAAAAACAGGCTTGCTGGTGCTATCGGCCCCAAAGAATAGCCCGCACTGGCACAAAGCTGGTGGTGTTTGCCGTCGAATGCGGTGAGCTCGTAGTTTTGGCAAAAAGCCCACATTCAGTATTCGCACTAGCGCGCCGCCGCGAAAAAAAAGAGCTCCGACGGCTCGACTCTCCAAATTTGCCCTCCAGCCTTTTTTTTACCAACTCCACGGCGCTCCACGGCAAGTCTACGACCGCAGACACCCGGGATTTGGGTAAGGGGCTCGATCGATTACACTTGAAGGAATTTTTTTCCTTGTTATTTTGGCCCTTAGACTCAATTTCACCATGGCTGACTTCCTACTATTCGAGGGCCCTATGGGCTACGGACTTTTCAAGGTCGCCCACCAGGGTGACAGCGTTGGCAATCGCTTGAAGGAGGTTCAGGATGGTGTTAACGATCTTTCTAAGTTTGGAAAAATGGTTGAACTGGCTAGTTTCCTCCCATTCGAGTATGTCCGACTTCCTGATTGGGCTTTTCAATAAAGTACTGACCAGTCCCAGGAACAACAAGATGGCTTTGAGCGAAATCAACGACGTCTCGGAGGGTGTTGCCTCCGATACTCTTATTTCCTTCCTCGAATTGAACCTTCCTAAGCCTAACAAGAAGAAGAAGGTTGTTCTGGGCGTTCTGGACAAGGCATTGGCCGGAAGTATCAAGTCTGCCTTTTCTTTCGTTGACTGCGAAACCGGCGATACCAGCGAGGTTGTCCAAGACATGCTCCGTGGTATCAGGCTTCACGCTACCAAGTTGCTGAAGCAACTCCGTGAGGGTGATATGGACACTGCTCAACTTGGTCTTGGTCACGCTTACTCCCGTGCCAAGGTCAAGTTCTCTGTCCAGCGTGACGATAACCATATCATCCAGGCAATTGCTATCCTTGACCAGCTTGACAAGGCTATTAACACATTCTCTATGAGGGTTCGGGAATGGTACTCGTGGCATTTCCCTGAGCTCATCAAGATCGTTTCGGACAACCAGCGCTATGCGCAAATCGCTCTGTTCGTGAAGGACAAGACCACTTTGACTGACGACAAATTGCACGATCTTGCTGCTCTTGTGGAGGACGATGAGGGTGTTGCCCAAAGCGTTATTGATGCTGCTAAGCACAGTATGGGCCAAGAGATTTCTGAAACCGACATGGAGAACGTCACCGCTTTTGCGCAAAGAGTCGTCAGCCTTTCCCAGTACCGCAAGTCTCTGCATTCGTACCTGACTTCCAAGATGAGTGTTGTTGCGCCCAATCTTGCTGCCTTGATTGGAGAGATCGTTGGTGCTCGTCTCATTTCGCACGCCGGAAGCTTGACCAACCTTTCCAAATACCCCGCTTCCACTGTGCAGATTCTTGGTGCTGAGAAGGCTCTCTTCAGAGCCTTGAAGACTAAGGGAAACACTCCCAAGTATGGTCTTCTGTACCACTCCTCTTTCATTGGCAAGGCTGGCCCCAAGAATAAGGGCCGGATTTCTCGATTCCTTGCGAACAAGTGTTCTATCGCCTCTAGAATCGATAACTTCTCTGAGGAGCCTACGACCAAGTTTGGTGAAGCCCTGAAGAAGCAAGTCGAGGAGCGTTTGGAGTTCTATGCTACCGGAGCAGCCCCTACTAAGAATGAAATTGCCATGGTATGTTATCCTTTATTATCGTCATTATTTTGAACTTTTGGGTAATATACTAACGTTGCATACAGAAAAACGCCATGGATGCTGTCTTAGCTGATATGGACATCGATGCGGATCAGAGCGATGAAGAGATGGAAGATGCTGAGGCTGAGAGCAAGAAGGAGAAGAAGGACAAGAAGGAGAAGAAGGAAAAGAAGGAGAAGAGCGAGAAGAAGGAGAAGAAGAAGGAGAAGGGCGACAAGGAAGAGAAGAAGAAGAAGAGGAAGTCCGATGTTGGTGAGGGCGAGTCTGAGAAGAAGAAGCGGAAGCACGACAGCGATGCTGAGCCGTCCAAGAAGAAGAAGAAGGTCTAAATGCACCATTTTCTGGGACACGAGGGCGTCATTGTCGCGGCGTTGTAGGGTTGATTTTGAGTTTATATTTTCCTATCTATGTTCTGTTTTACTTACTTCACGACTTGTTGGGCTGGGTATTTGTAAATTATTCGATTGAGGCCTCCGTCGTGCTAAAATTTTGTCTGTAGCTCCTGAAAATGTCAATCGGATTTTTATGTTCTACATGGATCTGAGCATCATGCGGTACTTGTACATTAGTACCTGCTAGACTACTATGTTATACTCATTCAGCCCTACAATTATTCCATTGCCATGGCGTTGTAGATCGGAAAGAAGGCGGAATCGTACTGCCGTCGTCCACTGAGACAACCTGCCGCAAACCCCCTCTCGAACAATGAGCCAACCCCATTGCTTCTCAGTCAATGGCGATGGCCCGAGCCCTTGCATACTCCGCAATCCTCCATTTATATGAGCTATGATGGCTGCAAGTGATACTAGCTCGGGATAGGACCTATAGAAGATGCTGATCTGCTGAAATCCCTGTTCCTGTGAACTTGAGAGTCTCTACTTTTATCGATGAAGGCTTATGAAAGTGATGCCCCCACATCCGCCTTCAGTTTCAGCCCCGCGATGATGCCTACGAGTTCACCGACAATGATTTTGAACTCGCCCAAGCCCAAGCGCAGCGCTTCAGAAGAATCCGATAGCTACAGCCCTTCTATATCATCTCCATCTAGCGTCTCAGCTCCTAGCCTACCAGAAGTGAAGCTTCGCGAGGAAGAAGAGTTCGGGAGATATAGTCCTCGAGCCGCCGTTGCTGGTCGCCTAGGGCAGCTGGCCATACGTGGGGACCACTTTCCGACACCGCAATTTCTGAATGGTAATATAAACCAGTCATCACTTGCGCATTACGCAGAATCGGGATGCTGGGCTACTTCCTATAGCAGTTCTTATGATATGTCTGAGACGAACTCAGTGACAGGAACCAACACTGTCGCGAGTGGACCTTCTGAAGCAATTATCGATAATCGGAGCAATGCTACACCAACTCCGTCTCCCAAGAAACAGGCAACACAAAGCCCTCGCAAGAGACGGACACCCACAAAAACACAGCGACCACGTAGGAAGTCACCGCCACCCACTAGCAGTGCAGCTGACGACTCGCTTACATGGCACGACTCCGAGATAACCGGGCATGATCCAAGTGATCCGAACGACGATGGATATGGTATCAATGGAATAGGCTTTAGACCGACAGCAGCAATGGCCTGGTCCAGATCACAGAAGAGGCAGAAGCAGCTTGCGGAATGGAAGAGTCGTGAGGCAAGGGAAGCGCGAGAAAAAAGAAGGGAAAAACGAGATGCTGTTGGTTTCGAAAAGCTACGAACTATTCAGTCGGGCGCCATTCAGAAGAGAGTCAAATTTGACGTCTGACTGGTCTTCGTCTGCTATTTCTTTTTCTTGTTCTCTTTTTCTCTTTCTTTTTTTCCTTTTTTTTTGCCCTTGGTCTTCCAAATTTTTGGATTGGAGCAACTTTTGATGCAATGGAGTATGGGATATGAAGGAGCTGGCGTTGGTTTGGATATTGATATGCGATCACGAAACTATTCTTCCTTGACAGGCTGGAGCCTGATGAGATAGAAATATGTACTGTACATCCCACTCGAAATTTACAAAGTGATCCCAGCAAACTCCATGACTCCGGGAAATGCGCGAAAGGGCTACCAGAATTTATAGTTCGAAAGGTTCGTCCAGCTCTGCTTTTTCTTCTCTTCCTCTGCCAAGCGCGCGACCTCCACGGCCTTCTCTTCCTTCTCTCGCTGTTTTTTAATCTTCAGCTCTTTCATCAACTCCACAGCTTGTTTCATACCGTCCAACTCTTGTACTCGACGCCGCTGGCAGAACTCGTGCGCTGCGAGAGAGGTGAGGGCAAATGCGCCAACGGCCCAATTGGAAGCGGTCCATAATGAGCGCAATCCTAAACAATCATTGTTTTAGGGTTACCAAATGTCATGTCCTAATAAAATCCGAGTGAATGAAGTAACTTACCTCCTAATACACCTCTGATGCCACCGATTCCGAACCCTGCTCCAATACCCAGCAGTAGGGAGTCTCGTGCGCAAGGTGCTTTGTAGAATGATGTGACATCTTTAAGGGACATTGACTTCATAGCTTCCGTAACCGTAGCGTCCTTCGAGCCCCTCCCAGAGGGTCCAGCCCCTGTTGCTAACACGTTTGCAGACTCTTCGGGGTTCCCAAAAGCATCCCATAGCTTTCCGACCTGTGATTTGGGGAATTCATGCTTGGGCTTGTTTTGTTGGGAGGCTTCTTGGGAGGTGTTATGCTGCTCAATATTCGGGGTAGACGATTCCAGAGTGTCCCCCGCCATGGCGTATGTCCTATATCGAATTGTTGTTTAAGCCCAGTCAACACGTACTATTACCTAGATCGCTGACAGACTCTTGCAGGAACAATGATCGATCGGAGAAGATATGATCCGGAGATATCCTGATATTGCCAACCCTGGTTAATTTTACCGTGGGCGGTGGATGTCTGGCCAAAGGCACGCGTATAGTGGAACGCGAACGCGTCCCGGTGGCACCCGCAGATTGGCAACCAAATTTGGGCTTCTCAGTAGCTTAGCATGATCTGAGTTAACAAGATTGAGTACACTGGGCCTTCAAAATTTGATCAATTTTCTACTAAGTTTACAATTTGGCAGGCACCAAACATGCCCATTCTGTGTTCTACTAATAACTAATACTTAACGTTTGCGTTCCATGCTTAACCAACTTTCACACCTCCTACAGTGATCCAGCCCTAGCCAGTGGGCATATCGTCGCAATGCCTCAGAGGAAGCCCAGCAAGTACGGAAACAAGTTTCGGTCGAATGCTGCATCTTTCAAACCGAAACGGACAAAGACCATCGAATTTTCTTCTCTTCGATCGACAGAAGCCACATCACAAGATGAGAAATTCGAGGCGATTCGGCTGGCGAACAGCATCGACGAATCCTTGGGATTCCCGCGCTTTGAGTCCGGCGAGAAAAGGATTGGTTGGCTTACCAATATGCACAGTACTTCAGTAGAAGATCCGAATGTCCCTGGGGGACGCGCCGGTGTGGACTATTACTTTCTTGAAGACAACGGCGGAAGCTTCAAGGCAACAGTTGAATATGACCCATATTTCCTCATCGCAGTGAAGAAGGGACACGAGGCTGAAGTTGAGGAATGGTGTCGGAGAATGTTCGAAGGGCTTATCAAGAAGGTCACGAGAGTAGAGAAAGAAGACCTTAAACTGCCGAACCACCTGCTCGGGCACCGGAGAACTTTCCTTCAAATGTACTTTGCAAATGTAAGCCATCTGCTAGAAGTTCGAAGGACGCTTCTACCACTGGCGGAAAAGAACAGGAAAAATGTGAATGTGATGGATACTTACGTGGAGATTTCAAGGTTTGTTGAACTGAAGCGGATGCTATCTGGATTGATTAGGAGCTAACTATGTTCTTAAGCGCGAATGCTGGCTTTGATCTCTTTGACGACGAAATAATTAATGAGTCACGATCTAATGGAACTATGGAAGCGAGTGATTTTATAATTGATATTCGGGAATATGACGTTCCTTACCATGTTAGAGTGGCGATTGACAAAGGTAGGCAACTCCTTCCTATGATGTGGGTTACCTGACTGACAAAATGTCTTGAAGATATCCGTATAGGAAAATGGTACACTGTAGAGGCAAAACACGGTGTGATCTCATTGACTTGCATAGAGGAACGAGTCCAACGTCCTGACCCGGTTGTTCTCGCTTTTGATATTGAAACGACTAAACTGCCGCTGAAATTCCCTGATTCTGTCATCGATCAAATTATGATGATTTCGTACATGATTGACGGGCAAGGATTCTTGATTACGAATCGAGAGATAGTATCTGAAGATATCAACGATTTCGAGTACACGCCCAGGCCCGAATACTACGGTCCATTCATGATTTTCAATGAGCCCGATGAAAGGAGTGTCCTAGAACGGTTTTTTGGGCACATAAAAGAGGCTAAACCGACTGTTATCGCTACATATAACGGTGATTTCTTCGATTGGCCGTTTGTTGAAGCGAGAGCAAGTGTCCTTGGAATCGATCTGTATACGGAGATTGGCTTTCGCAAAAACAGTGAGGACATTTATCAGAGCGATCACTGTGTGCATATGGATTGCTTTGCTTGGGTCAACCGTGATAGTTACCTCCCCCAGGGAAGTCGTGGCTTAAAGGCTGTCACTGTTGCAAAGCTCGGTTATGACCCGGATGAACTCGACCCGGAACTCATGACCCCGTACGCAAGTGAACGCCCTCAAACACTAGCTGAATATTCGGTGTCCGATGCCGTCGCCACATATTATTTATATATGAAATACGTCCATCCTTTCATCTTCTCGCTTTGTACCATTGTCCCCCTTAATCCCGATGACACGCTGCGGAAAGGAACAGGTACACTTTGTGAGATGCTGCTGATGGTTCAAGCATATCAAGGCGAAATCGTTCTGCCTAACAAGCACAAAGAACCCCCCGAAGCTTTCTATGAAGGCCACCTGCTGGAGTCAGAGACATATGTGGGTGGTCACGTAGAAAGTATCGAAGCTGGTGTGTTTCGAAGTGATATCCCTGTTACATTCAAGATCGATCCTACTGCCATCGATGAACTGCTTCGCGATTTGGACGCGGCTCTGAAATTCAGCATTGAGGTGGAAGAGAAAAAGTCATTGGATGATGTCGTCAACTACGAGGAAGTCAAGGGACAGATCTCTAAGCTTTTGATCGCTCTGAAAGAAAATCCAAACAGGGACGAGAATCCTTTCATCTATCATTTAGATGTTGCTTCCATGTACCCAAATATCATCACCACAAATCGATTGCAACCAGATGCCATGATCCAGGAATCCAACTGTGCTGCCTGCGACTTCAACCGACCTGGCAAAACCTGTGATAGGCGAATGCCGTGGGCCTGGAGAGGCGAATTCCTCCCTGCTAAACGTGATGAATATAACATGGTTCGGCAAGCGGTTGCAAACGAAAGATTTCCGGGCAAGACGAAAAACAGTCCGATGAGGTTGTTTGGCGATATGAGCGCTGAAGAACAGTCTGCCATAGTCAAAAAGAGGCTTCAAGACTACAGTAAGAAGATTTACCACAAAATTCACGACAGCAAGACAATGGTCCGAGAGGCTATTATCTGTCAACGAGAGAATCCCTTCTACGTGAACACGGTCCGCAACTTCCGAGATCGCCGATACGATTTCAAAGGCAAACAGAAAGTTTGGAAAAACAAGACAGATTCCCTCAAATCATCAGGTGCTTCGGCGGTGGACATTGAAGAAGCAAAAAAGATGATTATTTTGTTCGACTCGCTACAGCTTGCCCATAAAGTCATCCTAAACAGTTTCTACGGTTATGTCATGAGAAAAGGGTCTCGATGGTATTCACTAGAGATGGCTGGCGTGACGTGTCTGACAGGTGCTCGAATCATTCAGATGGCAAGAGAGCTAGTTGAACGTATCGGTCGTCCACTGGAGCTTGACACAGACGGTATCTGGTGTATGCTTCCTGGGTCCTTCCCCGAGAACTTTTCTTTCACTCTGAAGAATGGGAAGAAGCTGGGGATTTCTTATCCATGTGTTATGCTGAATCACCTTGTTCATGGAAGTTATACTAATCACCAGTACCAGACCCTTGCCGATCCAAAGACTTTTAGATACGAGACGCATAGCGACAACTCCATTTTCTTCGAGGTTGATGGGCCATATAAAGCAATGATTCTGCCAACCTCTAAAGAGGAGGATAAGAACTTGAAGAAGCGCTATGCTGTTTTCAATCATGATGGGTCTTTGGCTGAACTGAAAGGGTTCGAAGTGAAGCGGAGAGGAGAGTTGAAACTGATTAAGATTTTCCAGACTCAAATCTTCAAATTCTTCTTAGAAGGAACGTCGCTTGAAGAAACTTATGCTGCTGTGGCCCGAGTGGCTGACAGATGGCTGGATGTGCTATATGAGCATGGAACTACATTAGCCGATGAGGAATTGATCGAACTCATTTCCGAGAACAGGAGCATGACGAAGACCCTGGAAGAATACGGTAGCCAAAAGTCCACCTCTATCACTACGGCACGCCGTCTAGCAGAGTTTTTGGGAGAGCAAATGGTCAAAGACAAAGGTCTCAACTGCAAATACATCATATCTGCAAGGCCAAGGAATACACCTGTTACGGAGCGAGCTATTCCAGTAGCGATCTTCTCGGCTGAAGAAAGTGTGAAACGGTTCTTCTTGCGAAAGTGGCTGAAAGATGACCCTGGCGACTGTGACCCTCGAACTGTGATTGATTGGGATTATTATCTGGAGCGATTGGGATCTGTCGTGCAAAAACTTATCACAATCCCTGCTGCTCTCCAGAAGGTCCGCAACCCAGTGCCTCGAGTCGCTCACCCAGATTGGCTGCAGAGGCGGATCAATGTGAAGGATGATAAGTTTAAGCAAATCAAGATGACGGACGTATTTGCGAAGAGCGAGAAAAACCCACTGACAGACATCTCGACGAACATACTCGACCATCGTGTGCAACATGCCGGTGATATAGGTGAGGTAATTGCAAGCTCAACTGAGAAGTTGAAGTCCTCCCCAAACAGTAAGACATCGCAGAAAAGAAAGCTTCCCGAAGGTCCAACGAAAACTTCTCTCGACCCTTTTGCTAGCCTGCCATCAAGGATGCCGCCAATGGCAGATGATTATGTCGGATTCTTGAAATATCAAAAGCAAAAGTGGAAAATCCAAAAGCAAGCACGCATCCGCCGCCGCCAACTTTTCGGCGAAAGGACGAATATTGCTAATGACTCTTTGAGCCACCTTTTCAGAAACCAGGCCGAGCTTCTTTATATCAGCACCTGGCAAGTTTTGCAGCTGACTGAAACGACAAGGCCAGGCATCGTTCGAGCTTTTGTCTTGATTGATAAAAAGGTTCATACTATCACAGTCAAGGTTCCCCGGCAGATGTACATCAATCTGAAACGAGACTCTCTCCCTGATGTTGATGTTCCAGATTGTGAGGTCGAGAAAGTGAATCACACTTTGCCGAACGGACATCCTTCCGTGCATTTGTTCAAATTAACTTTGTCTGAGGAGACCTATTTGCGTGAGGCTGACAAGATGGATACACTTCTACAGCATCCAAGCATCGAAGGTGTCTATGAGAAGAGCATTCCTTTGAATGTTCGTGCTATCTTGAAACTTGGTAGTATATGTACTTTTGATGAGGAACAGCGAGGTGTTCTGGGAGAAGGATTAGATAGTGGATTTGATCTGTCGACTTTATGTCGTACATCATCAGACCAGCCTTACCTCATAGACTCGCCGCTAGTCTATCACTACCTATACCATGTCGCTTCTGGTGATAGACAGATTTTCGCCCTGTTCTCAACAACTAAAAGTGAGGCACATGTTGTTATCTTGAACCGCACGAGGGACGTCCAGGGCCTTCCGAACATCGACAAAATATATACGGATCTCCTCATGCGGAGGAAGCAGAACATGGCCGGAGATGAGCCTCAAAATGCATTCGAGTATCAGGAGAAGATACACTTCCGAACCACGCAAGTCACGACCAGAAGAAAGGCATATCTAGAGGTCGGCGACTTGATCAAGAAATTCAGAAGCGAAGAAACCCAGCCAACGGTTCTTGTAATACAATCGCAGCAAAGAAGTCGCCTATGCCACGACATCCCCATGCTGAGGGAGTATCCAATTATGTCAGTGAAACCGGAAGTATCTGATATGGATCTTCCCCCTCTAGGCTGGCAGGCATTCATTGCAAGACGACTTGTCACACACTACC
Organism: Aspergillus bombycis; assembly: GCF_001792695.1. NCBI lineage: Eukaryota > Fungi > Ascomycota > Eurotiomycetes > Eurotiales > Aspergillaceae > Aspergillus > Aspergillus bombycis. The sequence continues at coordinate 162,434 of NW_019170040.1, read as the reverse complement.
TGTATCTCTCGGCTTGGATTCAGCATTTGACTATGCTAGCAAGATACGGCGACGTTCCCCTCTGCAACTTGGAAAGTGACGACCCCCGGTATCTTATTGACATATCATATGCCAGGCGCCTTCAACAGAACAATGTCGTCCTCTGGTGGTCTTCCAGTCCAAGGCCTGATCATGCAGGGTACGAAAAGGATGACATAACAGGTCCTCTAGAGAAGGTATCTATGCCATCTGTCAATGTTCCAAGCGCTTACACCACCGTGTGTATCGAGCTTGAAGTTCGCAATCTTGCCATTAATACTATCCTGACATCCTCGATCATTAACGAGATGGAAGGCGCCGATACACTTCTGGCATCATCCGAGCCTTCAGCTGATTCCAACGGGTCCGGCGTCCTTTATTCGGAGAAGGCGTTCGCATCAGCAGGTGCGATCGTACTACGGGAGATGGTGAAACACTGGTGGACTGAGGCCTGTGAAGGAAACAATATGGCAGATATCATGGTGCAGCACCTGATTCGCTGGGTAGAGAGCCCAGTCTCGTGTCTTTACGATCGGTCTCTACATAATTACGTGCGCATGTTGTCCAGAAAGTCGTTTCAACGACTTATGGCTGAGTTTAGACGCGTCGGGTCAAACATTGTCTTCGCTAGCTCTACACGCCTCTTGCTCCAGACAACTAAGGCCGAAGTCGGAAACGCCTACGCTTACAGTCAATACGTATTAAAATCGATCCGCGCAAACCCATCTTTCCATTTTATTGATCTCGAAATCAAAGAATACTGGGACTACCTGGTCTGGTATGATGAGTACAATTACGGCGGAAAAGGCTGTCGGGAAGTGGTCGGAACCGATGAACAGGAACTGGAAACTGTCATGCATTGGCAGCTCAGCCGTTTCCTCCCGGGCCCAATGCAGACAATCTTCCATGATTGGGTGGTAGAATATATCGACCTGATGCACGGCATCAAACACCCCGAATCAGCCGACTCGTCCACTCCCCGAATGACGCAGATCCCGATCGGCGCCGACCGACGAGGACGATGATGAAGTATCTGCTGCACTTGCGGAGAAATTCTCAAAACCCTTGAAGAAGCAAATATCTGGTCTCATCCGCCGTCAGCGGGAGGAGATGCTACACCCCGAGCTTGCATCTGACTACCTTTTCCCCGTCCTTCCCGGGGTGTTGTCGGACCCCAACGAAGAGAAGCGCAATCCCGTATTAGAATTGGTCAAAATGTTGATGCAGGTCCTTAGTCTCTCCAAGACGACAAGTTTGGAGAACCGACTTCTACGTCGCGAGCTACTGGCCATGTTTGAGGTGCGAGAGTTCAGCAAAGAGGGTCGATTTGAGAATCCGGCTGCCAGTCTGAAACTTCCCGAGCTTACCTGCAGCGCTTGCTGCTTGATTCGAGATCTGGACCTGTGCCGCGATGAAGATGTCCTCCCGGATCCCGGATCTGACCCAAGCAAGGCCGTGACAAAGCCCTGGCGCTGTCCTTTCTGCCAAACTGAATATGATCGACTGGCTCAGGAAGAGATCCTTATCGGCCAGGTCCATGGATTGATCGTTGGCTGGCAGACACAGGATTTGAAATGCTCCAAATGTGGAGGGTTGAAGGTCAGCGAGTTCATGGAGCATTGCTCGTGCAGTGGCAAATGGGTGGAAACCATGGATCGTGCAGAAGCGGAAAAGAAACTGCGCGTCCTCAACAGTGTCGCGAAGTTCCATGGGCTTAAGCTCTTGGAGAATGTGGTAGAAGGAGTCCTAGAACAGATATGATCCAATTCGTGCGGCTTTTTATGACTTCTGATCGGTACATATATATGTACGCGGGAGGAAGAAGGACTGCATAATCATCTAAAGTACTATACACGGCGTTTGGGATGCTTGGGGGGATAGTTGTTTATGTGGGAGGGTTTTATTGTATACTAAGTATATCCATCAGCGTATGTATGTATGCGTCTGTAATGCCAGGGAATTTTACAAAACCCAAAGTTGGGAAACTTATTTTGACCTGTCAATCAATAAGGTTGGAACCGGCGGTCACGAAGAGATCAGCTCACTTTCTTTTTCTTCTTTTCTCCACGGTGTTCAGATTCTTTGCCAGTCCTCTGCCACCTCCAAGAGTTTTTTGTTCATGATAGTTCTAGCATTTATATTTGCGGAGATCCATCGTTTTAGATCAGTCAAGCCCCCACTCCATCGTTTTATCAGCGGCGACGGTTATCGAGACAGCGTTTCAACCAATTAATTAACCCCACCATCGATTTCCGCGACAATTTCACCGCAAGTGCGACAGACCCATCCCACCGTCCCTGCGACCGGTGAACCTCTCAAACCGGTGGGCTCCCTTGCCAAGCGGATATATCTGCAGCCTAATTTGACTATAAGGGGTCGAAACCCCCTACAGCTAGTCGGTCTCTTGCTGACGATATAGTCAACAGTGCCGGCTCACGAAGCGCGTCCTATCCTTTTCTGCTCTATCGCGCGGAGACCAAACTGCTTCTTCCGATTACGAAGGACTCCCTGGTTGGATACCTTATTTCTCTCCTTAAATGGCATCCCAAGCACAAGCTCAGGCTCAGGCCCAAGCCCAAGCCCAGCGACCCAAGGTCCAGCCTTGTCGATACAAGACGGGGAAGACCCTGGGCGCTGGATCTTACTCCGTTGTGAAGGAGTGCGTACACATCGACACTGGTCGGTATTATGCCGCGAAGGTGATCAACAAGCGACTGATGGCGGGACGCGAACACATGGTATGGGTGTCTACTAGGAAATATCCAGAAGATATACACGATCGCTAGCAATGTGAGTTGACTATGATTGTAGGTTCGCAACGAGATCGCTGTGCTCAAGAAGGTGTCAATGGGCCATCAGAACATTTTGACCTTGGTCGATTACTTTGAAACTATGAATAACTGTATGTCTCATCTCGGATCCTGGCCTATGAATAGTAACCCAGGTTAACCGTCCCGGTTATGCAGTATATCTGGTCACCGATCTCGCACTCGGCGGCGAGCTGTTCGACCGTATCTGTCGTAAAGGCAGCTACTTCGAATCAGATGCTGCGGATCTTATCCGCGCCATTCTGTCGGCCGTGGCCTACTTACATGATCACGGTATCGTGCACCGTGACTTGAAGCCGGAGAATCTACTATTTCGCACCCCGGAGGATAATGCGGATCTTTTGATTGCCGACTTTGGATTGTCCAGAATCATGGACGAAGAACAGTTCCATGTTCTCACTACGACATGCGGTACACCCGGGTACATGGCGCCCGAGATTTTCAAAAAGAGCGGCCACGGAAAACCAGTGTATGTCTCCACGGAGTGCCCATCCATTGCAACCGCCTGAATAGGCCAAACTCTCGGTTTCCAACTGTACCTCTGACACAATGCAACAGGGATATCTGGGCCATCGGTGTCATCACCTACTTCTTGCTCTGCGGCTACACCCCCTTTGACCGCGACTCCAACCTGGAAGAGATGCAGGCCATCCTTGCAGCTGACTACTCTTTTACCCCACTCGAATACTGGCGCGGCGTCTCACAGCATGGCCGGGATTTCATCAAACGGTGTCTGACCGTCGATCCCGAAGCGCGCATGACTGCCCATGAAGCCCTCCAACACATCTGGGTCAACCCGCCCTACGACCCATACGCTGACAAGTCCGGCGAAGACTTGCTCCCGACCGTCAAGAAGAACTTCACGCCCGCCGTACACTTCACAAGGCCATCGATACCGTCCGTGCGATCAACAAGCTCCGCGAAGGCGGCGGACTGATGATGGACGGGGTGATGAGTGTAGACCCGAAGCCGGAAAGGGTTAACGGCAACCATGTCATCGAGGAACAATCACACCACGACGGACAGATGGACCTCGACGGCCGCGGCGATGCGCGCGGCCAGACGGAGGAACAGATCCGGGCACAGGAGCAAAGAGTGAAACAGATGGTAGCCGGATTGTGGAGTAGATCTGCGAAGAAATGACGAGAAAAATGAATCTGATGATAGATATGCCAAGATTTCTAGCCACCGTTTTTGCTTATGATCGGGCTTTTCTTTTTCGTTTGCTTCTTTGCGTGTCTTATACAGTTTTGTTTCTTGCTTGGTCAGTTTTGCTGCCATTGCTTGAGCTCTGATGATTGTTTATGTCAATGCATGATAATGCATTGACTGTTGATTGGTATATAAAGCATTTTCGATATATATGTATTTTTATATATATATATCGCTACTGCGGGAGGTCTCCATACTTTTGGAATAAGAATTAAACAGATATATAAAGAAATATCTCCTATAATTTGCATTGCATCTAATAATGAAGCTATACAGTAATACAGTAATCGATCTCCTGATGTCGAAGGAAATCGGGGAAGACTGGTACACCAATAAACCCTACATTCCAACTTCATCACAAAAAGCACCTCCATGCTTATACATTGAACAATATATATATAGAAAACCATACTGCATAGTAGAATAAGTAAGTATGCATAGTTCAACTACGATAGTAGAATTTAGCAATGGGATTAGACGTGATATGCCTCAATTTCGGGATATCGCTTAAATATTCAAAAAAAAACAATGTAGACCCTGAAAAAAAATATTAAACCGAACACGCCATTACCTCTTCATTGACACCATCACATCATTAGCCAAATAGACAGGCGGCCTCCGAAATGCACCTCTCAGGCCAAGGGCTAGAAAGTAACACTCGCAGAATAGAAACCAAGACTATCATATTTGTTCATACAGCTGGACTCAACAGCTTCTCACTCCCATCCCCCAGGGACAGAACCCACTGCCGCCATTCCTGCCATTCGGCGTAGCTTGCAGAGGCCTTCAAACCTTGATACTTGACTACACGGAAGTCGGAAACCTGCTCCCATGGATTGCTGGAGGTGGAGGTGTGACCTCCGCTGCTGCTACCTCTTAGGAATCTCCTGGTCATGCTTTCATGGCCACCATCCCAGCCTGCTTTTTCCATCAAGCTTCTCAGTGTCTGTTCTTTGGTCCACCCTTGCTCCACGGGGACGTCCGGTAGGTAGGTTGCACCGTAGCGTCGACCGCGGTTGATGAAAGAGATACGGATTCCATGGACTCCGAGAGTCCAGTCTAAAGCGTTAGTGCAAGGCTCAAAGGACCCAAGGAGGGTCAAGGAGCATGATAGGGTGGGCATAGCGGTGGCTGGAATCGGAGTAAAGCGGCTATCCTCGAACGCGCTACGACCGTGTTAGCAACAGACGTCTAGATGGGAGACGATCCATCTGCTCCCACATCGGGGATAATACATACGAGGTGATAGCGTAGGACTTCAAGCCTGCAGCAAGCTCCTGCGCCTCAAAAGTACCGATACAACCGCGAAGTGACTTACGGCCGCTCCTAGATACAATGTTCCAAGTTACGAATAGTGGATACTGCTGATCGTTTGCCCTTTGACGTCTCCAGCCGCTCGCATCGGACTGCAGCGACTGTGAGCTTGGTGTGGTCATGCTAGTAGTGGGAGTGGAACTAGATAGGCCTGAATGCGAGGAATTGCTCGACGGCGTGGTAGCGGAGCTCGAGCCCGGCGAGATCTGGCTCTGGAGGCGACTGATATTGGGTAGCTTCAATCCTCGAGGGCCGTTCTTGGATTTAGAGGATACACCGTCTATGTCATCATCGTCATCCCCAGACTGCAGGCCGAGACTCTCGCTCTCCCTCAGAGAAACCGACTCATCGTTGTCCTGGAGAGCGGAAACCTTCTTAAATTGCTCGTATCGTTCCCATAGCTCCTCCACGGCTGTGAGGCTAATGTGCTCTTGACCTTTATACGAGGCGGCGAGGCACTCAAAGCAGTAATAGCAATGGGCGGGGGTTGCCATATTCTCAGAACCGCCAGGATCACGGGGAAAAGGTGAAATAAATTACTGCAAAGCAAGGCAAGTGTCCTTGTCCTTGAAAAAAGCCAGGTTTTCTGTGACAGATCTTCTGATACTAACAGACACCTTGCTCCACCCGGATAGACACCGCCGCTTGCCGCTTATCTCACGAGAGGATACACAAGATCAGCACTACTTATGAACGAATATCAAGCCCGTTTGAGTCAGTTTATTCTGAGGGGAGGCAGATAGATCCAGCCGCGAAGCTCACTGTCTGGTTCCGTCTGTGTTTGTGTCTGGTAGAGGAGAGGGGGAAGGAAGAATGAGGGGGAAGTACTCCATTACATATCAGGCGTCGATAAGATAAGCTCCACGTGATGGTATGGTTGGTTGTCCTCCCGTGACCAGATCAGACACAGAAAAAGAGATTAGATTCCAGCGTTTCATGGAATTGCTTATTATACGCTAACGCAAAGGAAAACCCGAGACAAGCTCCTTAGGGCTACTGAATACTTCTCTGTAACCTGATTGATCGGCGGGTATTGTTCCAGGGTTATAGGGTGGCGGAACGTGGTTCGGTGGTGCCTGAATAACCCTTCCCGTGATCTATATACTATACTAACTTGAACTGCTCTACGAGGATTTGGAATCCTTGCCGATGCGCCTTTTGCCACGAGCATTACTTGCAAGTCAGTAAGTCCCTTTATTTCAGCTTTACTGACGTACATCGAGAGGGGGGGGAAATGAGACATGTAAACTGCAGGAATACTACAACATGCCTCCCTGGCCAATCCATACTTGGTCCGAACGTTCTCCGGGGACATATGTTAATGACCGGCCCCGCCATACTAATCAATATTTGGCCTCGCCACGCTTTGAAAAAGAGTCTTGAGAAGCGAAAAGGGCAAAAAAGAAGATCTTTACGTCAGCGACAGGATTTGAACCTGTGCGGGCGAACCCAACAGATTTCTAGTCTGTCGCCTTAACCACTCGGCCACACTGACGATTGTTGATATCTAGGCGCTCACTTAAGTAAAATATAAAGCAATTATTAAAATATCCCATACTAACCTCTTGCTACATGGCAGGCCAGGCAAGTAAATAGCAAGGACCGTCAAAGGGGAGACAAATCACTTCTCCCCCACCAAAAACAAAAAAGCTTTATCACTTGCATCATTATCTCTTAATATCTTACAGGGCTGTCCTTCCATACCATCACTACTGGTCTACCTGACCACTACATGCTATTGACGCTTCAGTCCATACGAGGCAGACAAACGCCACACTGTGTTTGTTTGTAACTGTCTTACTGTGTAGTAGAAACAGCAGCAGATCACTGGAGTTGTAAACACGGTGATATCACATGACAGGCGAGCCCTACATGGAAAAGGCCGTGGAAGGTTAACCAATCAGAAGATATCTGCCAGGACCGTCATATACTACTAGTACTACTAGAAGTAGAGTCTATCCTCTTGCTCGGAGGCTTTGGAAACCACACTTTCTTTATTTTCACTACTTTTCAGTGTGTATCCGAGTAACCCTGCTCTTGGTGGAAACCAAAGATCTGAGGATGACGGTGGGGGTCAGCGAGGAAGATTCTTGAGATTCCTCTAGAGATATATGGCTGGGCTTAGAACTAAGAATCCATGGAAAGTTATATACATAAGATTTGTTTGAAAGTTGTCAGTCTACTACTCGTACAATGTATTCCCCGAAGTAAAAATAAAATAAAATAAAATAAAGATCCTTTTGTTTTCTTGGACAGTAACCTGCATGCAGAAGTCCTGCTTGGGCTATTGTAATCTAGTATCGTCATGTCCTTTGTATCTTGAGTGACACATATATATATATGTACTTATAGTAAGTAGATGCCTTCCAGGGTTCTATGCGATCTCGCCGCGGCCGCAAAGAGCCCAATGCGCACACCTAGAAATAAAGTGCCTCCAACTGCGTACACCACGGTCTAACATTGGTGAGCGGCGCCTTGTGTCTGTACGTCCTGCCGAGGCGGCCGAGATACGGTCTATTAGAACGCTGAAACAAACGGTCGTGAAGCATGGCTGTTCCTAATTATTAGGCCAGGCGTATCACTTTACGACAGACCACGAGCTGATGATTAGTCGAACAGTCGCCTGGAGCAACCTTCAGGTTATCTGGGTGGAGTTGAAGGCTACCCGTGAGATAAGGTTCGTAGTTGAGCTGGTCACTATCACCGCCCACGATCATCCTTAGGTATAGGCAAGTTCAACATAGACAGCATATTTCGTGCGGGCCCTGCGCCGCCCGCCTGACTTTGAAGGGCTTCTAGCAAGTTCTTCGCGAGATTTATGTCGATATCTCCATCCTCAAGGTCGGGTATTTCCCCTTCATCTTCGTCATGGTCCTCGCTTGGCTTCCCTTCAGACAACACCTGCTTACCTGCCGATGCCATACCGGGGCGATTCAGGTCGAGTACACCCGTGCCTCTCAGCTCGGTTTCCATCTGTCGTGATAGCTCTTGTATCTGTTCAGTATCATCTTCAGATTCAGCATCTAGTTCTTCCACTCGATTACGAGGCATCGATGGCCGAGATGAGCCCTTGGAACCAGTTGCTGATGGCATTCCCATCATCTCTTTCATCATCCTCGAGAACTCCTCCTCATCAAAGGATGCCTCCTTGTCCTCCCCATCACTGCTTACTTCATCATCGCCATCATCATCACCGTCGTCGGAATCAGAGCCATAATCGTCAAAAAAGTCAGCCCCATCGAGACCGGCTGAATCGTTATTCAGAAACTCTTCAAAGCGTGCAACAATACGCTGAAGATTCTCCTGGGCGTTGGCATCGCCAAAACTACCCTTAGGGGGTTTCCCGTCATCCCTTTCCTTCCCTTTCCCTTTGAGCTCCCTGTCGAGATCCTCAAAACTGATGTCTAGCCACTTTTCGTCATCCTCTGTTTTATCCCAGGTAGAGATCTCCTCATCAGTGGGCAGATTCTCATCTCCACTTTCGATATCTTCCAAGACAAGTTTTATCTCCCTCACGACGGCCTTGTCTTGGTTTTGTGGGTCGGTAAGAAGCATTTCAAACCCACAGGCAAGTTTCATACCCAGTTCTGCCCTGTCATAAGCTTTTTGATCATCATTGGAAGGTAACACTCCAGCCCATGATTTTGGGACCGGGAAATCCTGGCTTTTGAGCTGGGCATAGCCGACTCTAGTGAACCGGACGCTGACCGTGACGAAATCCTCGGGTTTAAAGACGAAACTATCAGGCTCCTTAGCTCGGAGAGGTCGTAATGCAATTGGGTCCCTTAGATAGAAGGCTTCTACTGCTGATGATATATAGGCGGGCTTCTGGTGTAATAAGTAGGCGATCTTGCGTGGGATCCTAATAAGTGCGGAGTGAAGGTTTTCGCGGATTTGCTGGGGATAGTTGCGCAATCGATAGAAGGCCTCCTCCTGGATCATTGCTGAGCGCATAAGCCGTGCAGGTTCCTCGACGATGATCTTCCTCGAATCTGGAAGAGATAGCTTTTCCGTCACTTTACCCTTTTGGTTCTTCGGCTTGATGATAACAAGTTCACCACGATGTATCCACACCTACAGAGATCATTAGCACTATGCAATGGACTCACAAGCAATGATCTCCTTACTCGGTTATCTGCTACTTCGGGCTCCAGCCATGACGGGAGTGCCCCTGCAGCTTCGACGAGAAGAAACTGCCCATCACCATCTGTGACCTTGACCCAGACATCCTTATGTTTTTTCGAAAGCTCGCGCAGCAAATACACGACTACCCATTCATCTTCGATTGAGTCGCCAAAATTGGTGCGTCCGCGCAAAAAGGTGATTCCTAGTTATAGTTAAATCAGCATGGCCCTGTGGTTTGGCCTTAGTTGCGGAAGATGCAATCACATACCATCTTCCTTAGTAATCTCCAAGCGGAACCCTTCTCGCTGCCATATATAGTCTTTAAGGAGGTCCTTTATCAGTTCTGCTGCAGTACGTTGGACTTCCACCAAGCGCGATCTCGTTTCTGCGACTTCGTCGACGATAGCGGGGGTGGGGTCGGAGGAGATATGATAGAGCGAGTACTCGACACAATCGTCGGGGAGCTCAGGTTTCGGAATGGGATGAAAGGTGGATTTAAACCATTCTAGATCTTCCTGCGACATAGGTGGCATGGCGGCAACTTCAACACGCCAGTCGTTCGCAAAGGAATCAGCTTCGCTCTATCAAAAGAAAAATTACTGTCAATGACTTCATACCGAACGAGACGCGGCGAATCTGCCGGACCGGCACCCGTGACCTCAACGCTAAGCCATTCCCGGCTAGATATCAACAAGCAAACGGTTGTGGGTCCTCACCGCCCAAAACACGTCCTCGTAATGCCGCATACACGGCTTGTACTCTAATCCTAATCTACTTTACTGCATTTTAGTGTTGCTTCCCTTCACACGCGCCAAGATTTAGAGATGATCGCGCGCTGGAAAAAACATTGAGTCAATTCAACACCTCAACTCTTACGAATTTTTCGCGTGATCCGCCTTGACAATGGTGGTGCCGTACATCGACACACCGCGCACCGAAGTCGACGGAAACGCGACTTACCTGACCAATGGCTTTCGCAGCGTCGGACGGCACAACCTATCGGCGCTCGATTCGGTTGAGAACTCGTTCCAGACACCCTCGAAAGATGAAGACCTTCTGAAGGGGCTCGGTGATGATCGGAGACGAAGCTCCGGCGCATTTAAACTCAGTACACCGCGTGCAGGCACCGGTTCCAAATCGACAAGAAACGCGTTGAACGGCCGGCACCACCTTCCGACCGCAGCACCACCCAAGGGAGAATTCACTCCATTGATGCGGAGTGCTGCAAAGAACAATTTCTTACGAAACATGTCCACAGCGAGGGGCAACGGTCACAAAACCCCAGCATATATGAAGGAAGGTCGCAGCAATATCCATACCCCCGGCCTGCCGAGTTACGATATGACGGGTATCGACGAGGAGGACGAAACTGACGACCAACCCACGCCACTGCCGCAGGCTGCGAGCAGTAGTGTGCAAAGTACACCCCTTCCGGGGTTGTCGGGTAGAGGCGGGAATGGTCTCTTGAACGATGGCCAGAACATGACCCTAAGGGAACAGGAAAAGGTGAGCATTTCTTCCATGTATTGTTCCATAGGGGGTAAAATAGTGCAACTGACTTTCATAGATAATCGACAAACTAGACAAGGACAACTTCGGCCTGAAATTAAAGATCCACTATTTGCAAGAGCAACTAGAGAAAGCAGGCCCGTCTTACAATCAAGCCGCACTCAAAGAAAACACCGAGCTCAAAGTGTCGAAGCTCACGATGCAACGAGATATCTCCCGATATAAGAAGAGCCTCCAACAGGCAGAACGCGATCTCGAAGCCTACCGCGTACAATTTCAAGAACTCCGAGAGAAAGTACGGAGGGGTCAATTGGATGAAACATCACAGCGCGAAATGAATCTGATGCGGGAGGAACTGGAATCGAAAGATCATCGAGTCAGAGAACTCCAGGAAGAACTTCGAGACGCGAAGGACAGGCAATCAGAGGAGATTGAAAAACTCCGCGATGAGATCGAGGACCTGGAAGCCTCCCTCAGGGAGAAGGAGCGTACGATTGACGAGCGCGATGAGGAGCTTGAAGAGTTGAAAGACAAGGATAGCAAGGAAAATGGAGCACTCGCTGAGCTTGAATCCGAACTTCAACGTGCAAAGGAGCAGATGGAAGAGCTACAGGACTCTCTTGACCAAGCGAAGTCTGAAGCTCGAGAGGCAAGGGAGTCTGAAAGCCGTGCAAGGAGCGACAAGGAGGAGGCCGAGAAGAACTTGCAAGAGCTACATGATGAGATGGCGAACAAGTCCATTAGTACAAAGGGGCTGACTCGCCAACTAGAAGAAAAATCAAACAAGTTGGAAGAAGAACTCCGGACACTGCAAGAGCAAAACAGCGTACTGAAAGAAGAGCTTGAAAGGAAGGCCCGGAATGAAGCCCACCTTGAAGAAAACTACCAACGGGCTCAGCAGAGCATGAACGACGAAGGACAGAAGTTACATGACGATGTTGCACTGGCAAGACATGAACGAAATGTAGCTCAGCAGGAACGTGACACGCTCTCTGCTCAATTGCAAGAAGCGCTCGATGAGATCCAGCGTAAGACAGAGGAAAAGGAGCTTCTGCAAACACGCCACTACGCTTTAACCGATGAATCCGGTGGTCTGCAGGATGAGTTGGCCCAGGCGCAATCCAGGATACGAGAGCTCCAACACTCCATCAATGATGCGAAAGAGCATGCCCTGGAGGACGCCGATACCGTTCGCACCCAATATCGAGAGGAGATTGAGAGACTCCAGGAAGAGATCGAGGCTCTTAATCATGAGATTGAAGATAAAGAAGGTCAATTTGCATTGGAACAAGACAGATGGGAAAGTACCAAGCGAGCCTTGCAACTTCAGAAGGACAGAGCAGAAGACCAAGCGGCTGGCTTCAAGCGTACTATTGAGAAGCTTGAGCAAGTTGAACATACTCTTACGGGCAAAGAAACCAAGCTTCAAGAAGTCATTGATAGCGAGAAAGCGCGGCACTTTAATTCGGAAGCGGTCTTAAGTCGCCAAGTGAAGGAGTTGAACGACGAGCTCTTATCAAAGAGACAAATCATTGATGACCAACGAACTGAGCTTCTTTCAGTTAAGGAAGAACTTCGCCTCGCCAAACGCGAAGAGGTAGCATTGACCGAAAAAGTACAGGCTCTGGAGGACGAGGTCGTGGTATTGCAAGCGAACTTGGAGGAAGAACGAGAATACGCCAAGGGACGAATGCAGAAAGGCTCCAGTGATCATGACAACAGGCTGCAGAACTTGATATCTGAAAAGCAAAAACTTCGTGATCAGCTGGCCAATGCTCATGTCGAATTACATGACCTACGAACGTCGATGGCTGACCTCGAGGCTGAGCGTGATGAGCTCCAGTCTCAGGTCGACCAAGCCCAGCATCAAGTTGGCGACACTACCAAGTTCGATAAAGAAAAGGTTGAGCTCCGCAAGTCTACCCTGCGTCTCGAAGGCGAGCTCAAGAGGCTGAGGGAGGAGAAGTCATCGCTTGTGGAAACGAAGGAGGCTCTCGAAAAGCAGCTCAGCGCTGAAGTTGAAAGAGCTACTATGGAAGAAAATCGTCTTGCGATTGAGATCGATCAACTTCAAGACAAGCTGCAAGCAACTTCGGGTGGAAAAGATAGGGAACTGACTTCGGCAAAGAGTAAAACACAGCGTCTCGAAAGGCGAGTACAGGAACTAGAGGCACTTCTAGAGCACCAACCTTTAACCGAACATGAACACTCGACCCCGAACGCAGACCTCTCGATGCTGCGTCATAACCTAGACGAGGCGCGGAAACGAGAGAAGACCCTACTTCAGCGAGAAGCAGACCAAAAGGCCTCCGTCCGAAGCTGCAAATCAAGAATCGCCGAGCTCGAGAGAGAATTGCACGACACTATGATGCGGAAATTTGAGGACCACTCTCATGCGTCGCCTTCTGATAAACTCCACGAAGAGCTACGAAGCTTGCGAAAGCAACTCTCTGAGGCGCATCGCACGCTAAGAGAGCTGAAAATAAAGAACCGAGACCTCGAACGAGCTGCAATGAGGGAGGAAGACCAGCGAGACTTGCACGAGCTGCTGAGATCGTCTACTCTTGAGGCCGAGTCCTTGGCCCTGAAGGTATCAGAGCGGGATGCGCGATTGAGTGAACTAAGAGCCCAAGTCCGCAGGATCCGGGAGGAGCGCGCCTTCTGTGCACGAAAGGCAGAGGCGGCCATCAAGGACTTGGACTCTCTTCAAGAACGTTACAACCAATTTGTGGAGAAGGCGGGCTCCAAATCAGATAGCAAGAGCAGACACGACAAGGAGATTCTGGGCTTAGGCAAGGAGATCATTTGGCTCCGTGCTCGGCTGAAGCGAGAGGAAAAGTTCCGACGTGACCTGGCTTGGAGCAAGGGCCTGATGGAGCTTGGAGAGAGGGTCCGCGTTGCATGGTATGTGAAAATCCATCTATTCTTCTATTAGCCTACTGACTAACTAACTTCTTTCCTTTGCAGTAACGAGGCCGATCTCAGAATGATCTCTGAGATGGGAGTTAAGCCCCGTGATCGCAGTATGCTTCGCAGCCCACGACAGAAGCTCAAGACCGGCATATTCATGGTCAAAGCGATTGTACGGATGCAGCGCATGGGCCAGCAGTGGCAAAAGACGAAGAAGATAGGCGAGGGCCTCAAACGGGCCAAGAACGAGGTGCTGAAGAGAAGAGAGGCGTCGAGTAGCAAGGCATCGGTGTAATTGCCGTACTACTTTTTTTTTTGCGTTTGTTTCGATATAACCAGTTCATTCTTTGGCTTACGACTTATTTCCAAGTGATTCCCCAATCTGTTCATACCGGTCTCTAGGTTTTCTTTACTCCGCTGATTCTGTTTACGGGGGCGTTTTGACTGTTGGATGAAAGGATGGATAGGACTTATAGTTAGCTTGTCTTACTGTTGTCTGGACATTCTGCATATATCTTATAGCCTGTACGGGTTGCTGTTTTTTTTTGATGATCAGGATAATTGAATGAGAAACGTGGAGCTTGTTAGCTATGGCTGTTGTTTGGTCTTAGGCTCCTTTTACCTAATTGTTCTACGTAATTGCAAGAGTTCATGCTCTTGGATAACCATCGATCGGGTCTTCTGATATGAATATAGTAGCTACCTAGTCACCAACAATCAGAATTGTAGATTTGTATGAGCCAAGTTGATATTCGACACCAAAGATGAGGAATTAATAGATAAGCATTGTTCATTAGACTTTATTCTTCAGACACATGATTCATGAAATCAACACAATGAATTTGACACTGAATAGGCACAAACTCAGCCCATACTAGTTCAAAACGGAATTGTAACGCCTGGCCTCGCCTTGCCGAACAACGGTAACGCTTCTAACACCGGGGTCGTGGGAAGGGTGAATATAAGAGGGACGTGTATAGGACCTGTAAGGTAGCCGCTTGAAGTGAGATGTATAAACGTGGAATATCTCTCATTCGCTCAATCCAAGAGAGATGAAGAACGGGGGTAGTATGCAAAAAGGAACAAGAATAACGGTATATGGCTTCAAGGATAAGGGAAAGGGTTTGTTATTTGGCCTAAGCGCCTTCGCTGCCAAATTCCTTGGTCCACTCCGAGTTCCTCTGGAGGTCTTCTTGACTGACGGTGGGTCTTGAGTTGCGAACTGCTTTAATAAAGTCTTTCAGAACGAGCGGTGGCTCCAGCAACTGATCTGCTTCCACACTCGTCCATGTCATCTCCATTGCACCTGCGTCTCCTGGAGAGCATGGTGTTACTTTTTCTTGTCCTTCAACCAAAACCTGGTGACGAGTTAGCCATCTTTCGGTTCAATTCGTAAGCTGGACTAATGTGGTCGTACCTTCTTGTAATGAGTGGCTGTTTGAATTTTACGGATCGGTTGCATGAGTGCATCCTGAACGGCAATGCTAATATCGCTACCGGAGTAACCCTCGCTCATCTCCGCTAGTGTTCTGTAATCGGCTTGTGTCATTTCACACGGCGTTTGTCCGACAGCTAACATGAACATTTTCATTCGTGCATTGATGTCGGGAAGACTGATGTGGACTCTCCGCTGGAATCTGCGACGGATAGCCGCATCTAGTTGCCATGGGATATTCGTTGCGCCCAGAATTAGAACACCTCTGGAGTCCTTTCCTACACCATCCATCTGTACCAGCAATTCCGTCTTGATACGGCGAGATGCCTCTGATTCTCCCTCCCCACGAGGACCACAGAGGGCATCCACCTCATCGATGAAGATAATAGCGGGCTTGTTCTCTCGGGCCATATTGAAGAGCTGCTTCACGAGTCTGTTATGAGTCAGAAAGTGCCCGAAACACATGCGCTGAGTCCGCCCAGAGACCGTACCTTTCACTCTCACCCATCCACTTAGATACTAGATCACTGCTGCTGACACTGAAGAATGTACTGTTTGCTTCTGTCGCCACGGCTTTGGCAAGATACGACTTTCCGGTACCGGGAGGCCCGTACAGCAAGATACCCTTCCATGGCTGTCGCTTCCCCGTAAACAGATGAGGAAACTTAATAGGTAATATGACCGCCTCCTTCAATGCCTCCTTGGCGCTCTCGAGACCTGCTACATCCTCCCACTTCACGTTCGGCTTATCGGACAAGATCGCCCCAGCAAGGGCGCTGCGTAGCTTCTTCGAATCAGCGTCTTCGTTATCGTCTTCATTCTTA
The DNA here is from genome assembly GCF_001792695.1 of Aspergillus bombycis. Taxonomy (NCBI): domain Eukaryota; kingdom Fungi; phylum Ascomycota; class Eurotiomycetes; order Eurotiales; family Aspergillaceae; genus Aspergillus; species Aspergillus bombycis. The sequence goes on along the minus strand of NW_019170040.1, from coordinate 146,259 downwards.
CTAAAACCACGCATATATCAGCACCCAGTATCCATATAGAAACAGTATAGAGACGACTGGAATACGTACTCGCCCTTCCCACTGCCTTGCGCCACCTTGCCGTTGGCGCCTACCGCACTTGGCTTCTTTCGACTTTCCGTTGCTTCAAGGTGGGTTTTGAGTTTCTCTGCGCGATCTAGATACTCGCCCGTTTTCGCGCGAATCATCTCCTTGGACTTGGGGTTCTTCTCCCATTTCAGGGCGAGCATGAATAGCTCCAGTGCGGAGTAGTAGCCCTGATAAGCTTTCTCGTACTCGCCCGAATTGTCGAGCTCGATGGCCTTCTTTACGGCGTCAATCGCCCGCCCGAGGAAGTCCGTGTTACTCATGATTGTTCGGGGTTGTTTGTGCGTACTCCGGGTTTGCTAATGGAGCCCGTAGGGGAATCGTCTCGGTGTGTGGAGAGAGGGAGGAGGTCGGAGGCGGGGAGTGATTTAGGTCTGCCTGAATGGGTTGGAATGCGGGAAACGGATGGGGGGGGGGGGTAAGGTGCGAAAGAGGACAGATCAAGACTAGACAAAAGCCGGACCCATTCGACTCTAGAAAGCGGACCAAGAGGAATACAGGTAGGTATCAATCGACCGAGTTCTTGGCGGGATGATTGGAGGGGAGAAATGGCAAAAGGCGGCCTTGAGTGATGTTTACCGTCCTGCATTTTCTGCCGTTTCCGCTCTCCATTTTGCCTGAAGTCCCCGCCATAGAAACCACTTCCTAGTAGTAGTTCATATTAAACCCACCACTCATCTAGTACTGCTACCACATTTGTCGATACTCGTTTGCACAACTTTCTCACAATCATAACCATGGCGGATGCACAGAAACAGATGCAGGCACTCTCGGACGAGTTCCAAAAGTTACAGACCGGTATGTCAGGGAACCCTTGACCGGAACTCCCCCCACTACGGCACCGCTGCCACCACCATGCGCCCGATATTGACACGGCAGTCATCATTAGAACTGGAGAGCTTTGTCGAAGCTCGCCAGAAGCTAGAATCGCAACAACAGGAAAACGAGGGTGTCCAGAAGGAGTTTAACTCATTGGATGACGATGCGAATATCTACAAGCTCATCGGGCCGGTCCTGTTGAAGCAAGATAAGAACGAAGCTCTGATGGCTGTCAATGGACGTCTTGAGTTTATTGAGAAGGAGATGTGCGTTAAAGAATTACGACCTTGAGTTTTAGCCTGAGAAGGTCATCAGTTGAGGTTGTACTGACGGAGTGCGCAGTAAGCGAATTGAGGGACAGATCAAGGAAAATCAAGACAAGAGTGACAAGATGCGAGCAGAGGTGAGGGGTGTCTCTGGATACCAACTAAGTGCAGGGCCAAGGGCTGTTTCTGATCCTTGTTCACAGATTCTTCAATACCAGAGCCAAATGCAACAGCAAGCGGCAGCTGCACCCGCCTCCGCTTGAGCTTGAACACATACTTGACCCGTTTCATAAAATGGAGTCTTCAGCGCTTTCAGTTCAGAGCGCAGAAACAAGCCCACACATTTGGAAAAAGGAGTTGGTGTGCTTGAGCGTGACCCCATTTGCAGTTTTTGGGGTTATAGGTCACCTTGCGCACCATGGCCGTGGATATTGACCAGGATGATACTACATCGGTTAGAAACGGCTACCATTTGGGGTCAGGGCTCTGCAAACTCGGTTGTTTGATCGTTTGGCAGATCTCAAGATGGACGTGTTGTGGAATTGTTCAATGACTGTTTTGAGTTGGCGATGGCACAATTGTCATAATACGATATTCTATACCACATCACACGGTTGGATTCTTTGCAGCAGCTGTACAGCTTCGCTGTCAGACCATCATCCATTATTTTACAGTCAATGTAGTTCCAAGGGAGCCTTTGCGCTACATAACGCAATGTATTCATGATTTATGAGCCTTCTTATGCGCCTGAAGAGGATAAGATGAATTCATTTCCACGGCCTCTAAATTCTATTTATGCTACATCGAACTGTCAATCATTTGAACTCCATAACTTTCATGTATTCATAACCCGCTTGAATCATCTCTAGATGTGGCGTTAGGACGATCTATATATTAAAATATCTTTATGCCTTAACCAGGAGATTCTGTCCGGACATCTCCTCAGGCTGCTCGATGCCCATGGCAGCGAGAACGGTTGGTGCGACGTCTCCAAGCACGCCATCATCCTTGAGGCTCCAGCTCTCAGGGGCATTGGCCATGATGAAGGGAACCTTATTGGTGGTGTGAGAAGTCTTGGGAGTGCCCTTCTCGGTGAGCATTTCCTCGGCGTTTCTGGAAGAGAAGCAGTCAGCAGGGAAGTCCGCCCTACATATGATCTATATGGATGGTGAACGCTTACCCATGGTCCGCAGTGATGAAGAGTACATAGCCGTGCTTCTTGCAGGCTTCATAGATGGCACCGATGGCCTTGTCGGTAGCAGCAACACCCTGAATGGCAGCATCATACTTACCAGTATGGCCAACCATGTCAGGAGGAGCGAAGTTGTTCATGACAAACTCGAACTTGCCCTCACCAATGCGGTCGGCCATCTTCTTGCCGACGGCCTCAGCGCTCATCTTGGGGTCCAGGTCGTAGGTCGCAACCTTGGGGGATGGAATCATGTCGCGGACCTCGCCAGCGAACTGCTTCTCAATACCACCGTTGAAGAAGAAAGTGACGTGAGCGTACTTCTCAGTCTCGGCAACGTGGCATTGCTGAACATCCTTCTTGCTGAGCCATTCAGCGAGCACGTTACCCATCTTCTGAGGGGGGAAAGCAAGAGGGAATGTGTAGTCGGTCTTATACTGGGTCATAGTGGTGATGTGGATGTTCTTAGGGTAAGGGAAGTCGGGCTTGGGGGTGCGGTCGTAGTCACCGAGCAGCTGGGTGATTTCGCGGACACGGTCAGAGCGGTAGTTGAAGAAGAAAAGAGTGTCATCATCTGTCAATTTTCGTTAGCTACCCGCACACTGCGAAGAGTTCAATGGGCCATCATACCCTTGACCCGGCTCTCCTCGCCGCCGACGATGATGGGCTTCAGGAACTCGTCGGTCTCATCTTTTTCGTAGCGCTCGTTGATGGTCTTAACAGGGTCAGAGGACTCCTCGCCCTCGCCCGAGACAATGCCCTTCATGGCAATTTCGACACGATCCCAGCGCTTGTCGCGGTCCATGGCCCAGTAGCGTCCAACAACAGTGGCGATTTCGCCAATGCCGATTTCCTTAGTCTGATCAAGAAGCTGCCGCATGTACTTGGTAGCGCTCTTGGGCTCGGTGTCACGTCCATCGCCGAAGAAGTGGATAAAGACCTTGGGAATCTCCATCTCCTTGGCAACCTTCAGCAGGCCGACCAGGTGAGTGATGTTGGAGTGGACACCACCGTCGGAGACCAGACCCAAAAGGTGAAGACGACCATTGCCTTCTTTGGCACGTTTGAAGGATGCAACGACGTTATCCACCTTGTTTAACTCGCCCTTCTTGAGGGTTTGGTCAATACGGACACTGTCTTGCCAGACCACACGTCCCGCGCCGATGTTCAGATGGCCGACTTCACTGTTACCCATGAGACCTTCCGGCAATCCGACGGCAAGCGACGAGGCATCGAGCTCGGAGTAGCCCTGGGCAGTCTTGGAATTGGCCTCGGCAAAACCGGACATGAAGGGAGTCTCTGCAGCGAGGATAGCATCGCCATCCTTGCGGGAGTCGGGGCCGGCAACACCCCAGCCATCGATGACGACTGGTTGACCGTGTTAGCGATTTGTTATGGAAAGTCGGATCGCATTTCGGCGCAAGTAAGTACTTACCGAGGACAACTTTTTGGTCGACCTTAGCCATAATGAAACTGCGAGATAGTTAATTTCCGGACAACTTTTAACTAATTTTTGAGGGAATTGAGAAAGGGGAGAATCACTGACCAAAAGATGGGGGTCAAGTAGAAATGAGAGCAGAAGAAGGAGGTGGTGGAGAAAAGGAGGGAAGAGAAGAAAAGAGGAAAATATAGGGTTGACCGGTGAGAAGCAGTAGTATCGGGTGATTGAAATGGAGGGGGAGGGGTGTTCCGCCGGTGACGCTTTTAGGGCGAGTGTCAGTCAACTGGTCTGTTGGTGCGACGTCACTTCTCTTTAGTCAAAAGTCACGGGCGGCGACCGGTTGTTCTCGTCCGCTCTGCTTTACCCGTTCCGACTCTTCCCTAAACAATTACCCTGATCAGAATTACCTTCATCTTCGTTCGTCACAAAGCCATTACCTGCCCCCGCAATGGCTTCTCGATCCCCGGCGGCGATTACTCCACTGCCAAAATTATCGTCGGCTCCCCAGACGCCCATCGTTAGGGATACAACGGTTGTACCATCAACAGTGCCACAACCTGTCCCCTTCCCTCCTCCACAGACGTTCGATATTATCCCGCCATTGCACGGTCTGCTTCTCCGATTACTCTCACCACAGCCGAATACGGAAGGCGTATCAAATGACACACGAGCCGCCGAAGACTCCGGTGCAGCTACAGCTCCCACCGGGGCCACGTCCACTGCGGCAGTCCAGTCTCAATCTCACCCACAACAACAGCAATCGGTTGCTGGGAACCAAAATAATGACGGGCATGGTGTAATACCTACTGCTTCCTCTGCGGCACCAGGTAGCGCCTCCGCTGCGGCCGAAATAGCTGCGTTGAGTTCGAACGCGCCTCCACCGCTAGACATCAAAGACCTTCCTACCGAGGCCAGTTCCATTAAGATTCGTATACAGAAAGCACAAGCTGTGGTGGAGAGCCTGCCTGACGTTCACCGTTCAGTTGTGCAACAGGAGAAGGAGATCAAAGAACTTGAGCACAGAATATCTAGACTCAAGTCGGTCATCTCCGATTTTGGGAGAAGAGCCGACCCTGCGAAAACAGAGAAAACAGGGGTTGAAGCAGCTTGAGGGGCTCCACCACGATAGGGATATCTGTTCCACGGCGGGTATTCCCATCGTAAGGGTAACAGATTTTAACACGAAGACTGCCTTGTGATTCGCAGTCAGTGAGAGAGGGTATTGGATTCATCATGGAAGCACAACTTGGACAACAACTTGCGAATCCTGACGATGGCTTCCCAGCGCCAGTGCGGATTGTAGACGAACACATCGGTTTGCTAAGACCTGGCTAAGCAAGGGATAGTGAAGCATGCTAGATACCTTGGGGGCATTTAATGGGTGCCATCTTCCATGACCTAATGGCGTTGCTACATGGAAGACCTCGTTACAGCTGCCTGGCCCGATAACTTTGGACTTCACGTAGGAGGCTTGATTCATCCTTCTTAGAGTGGCAAATGGAGAACATCAGAGAACGAAGAATTACAGCGACATGATGGTGGATTCTGCCATACTGATAGTATATCTTAGAGCGTTGCGCCTGGTATGTGTTGCTCTTGTCGGGAGGGGTGGCAGTATGTCGTGCTCACCCCTCGGTGACTCCCACGGTCCTCGTCCCATGTAAATGGTGGGGGATCATTATGTATGCCACCCATTGATACATACAATTAACTTTTTTTTCTTCTTTTGTTCTTTTCCACTTTAAATCAAGCACCAGTATCCTTAGTAGTGCCGATAATGAGGAGAAGAACAAACCCGATCTCCAACTGCGTAATATTCGTAAACTTCTCCAACAAAAGGACTCCTCGTGCCGCATGGAGTAAACAGAGATTATCATGTGACTCATAGCTCTCCATTAAGTTTTTTTTTTTTTTTTTTTCTTTTTTCATCTTTTCCCCAAGGGAATTAATACTAACCCCAGGTGGTTAGAGGCCCCTCACGGTTCCAACTCCGAGCGAATCAGTTTCCCGGTGAGGGGAGTAATGAGCTCCGATGTCGTTCCCGGTGGCCGACGTAGTACGAAAAAGCACTCCGTAAGATCCCTGGTCGGAGTCGGTTTCTATTGGATATGATAAAATGTTAAAAGGCGGGACACTCTTCCTGAGGCACCCAACACCCCACTAAAAGACTACCTGGTCTCCATTTTCTCTCTTCTACTTCTGCTTCTCTTTCTTCTTCTTCTCTTCTTCCTTTCACACTCCCATTCTCTCTCTACCCATCTTCTTCCCTAGTATTCTTTGCTGTACTAGCATTATCTTTCACAATGGCCACCTACGCTCTGTCGCAGGCCCACCGGGACGTGAGTATTGATGCAAGTGCAATTTTTCGTGCCACAGTCACTGACTCACGAGGCAATGTAGCAAATGGAGAAGACTCTCGTCGAGTCCGATCCCGAAATTGCCCAGATCATGGTAAGTGTGATTTGATTTAATTAAGATGGGTCTTGAACTAGTCTAACAGTTTCGTAGGAAAAAGAGATTCAGCGTCAGCGTGAATCCATTGTCCTGATCGCTTCGGAGAACTTCACTTCTCACGCCGTTTTCGACGCCCTTGGCTCTCCTATGTCCAACAAGTACTCCGAGGGTTACCCCGGTGCCCGTTACTACGGTGGTAACCAGCACATCGATGCCATCGAGCTCACATGTCAGGCCCGTGCCCTGAAGGCCTTCAACCTCGACCCTGCCAAGTGGGGTGTCAACGTTCAGTGCCTGAGTGGCAGCCCTGCCAACCTGCAGGTCTACCAGGCTCTTATGCGCCCCCATGACCGCCTTATGGGTCTGGATCTCCCCCACGGAGGCCATCTGTCCCACGGTTACCAGACCCCCGCCAGAAAGTAGGTTTCACATCGTCTAGCGGTGGTTTCGTCATATCCGTTGCTAATTCTAAACTGCACAGGATCTCCGCTGTCTCTACTTACTTCGAGACCTTCCCCTACCGTGTCAACCTTGAGACTGGTATCATTGACTACGATGCCCTGGAGGCCAACGCTGAGCTCTACCGCCCCAAGTGTCTGGTTGCCGGTACCTCCGCCTACTGCCGCTTGATTGACTATGAGCGCATGCGCAAGATCGCTGACAAGGTCGGCGCTTACCTCATTGTTGACATGGCCCACATCTCCGGATTGATCGCTGCCGGTGTCATTCCTTCTCCCTTCGAGTACGCTGATGTTGTCACTACCACCACCCACAAGTCTCTCCGTGGCCCCCGTGGTGCCATGATCTTCTTCCGCAAGGGTGTGCGCAGCACCGACAAGACTGGCAAGGAGATCCTGTACGACCTTGAGGGTCCCATCAACTTCTCCGTTTTCCCTGGTCACCAGGGTGGTCCCCACAACCACACCATCACTGCCCTTGCTGTTGCTCTCAAGCAGGTTGACACCCCCGAGTTCAAGCAATACCAGCAGCAGGTCTTGAACAACGCCAAGGCTCTGGAGAACGAGTTCAAGCAGATGGGCCACAAGCTCGTCTCTGACGGCACTGACAGCCACATGGTCCTGGTGGACCTCCGCGCCCATAAGTTGGACGGTGCTCGTGTTGAGGCTGTCCTGGAGCAGATCAACATTGCTTGCAACAAGAACTCCATCCCTGGTGACAAGTCTGCCCTTACTCCTTGCGGTATCCGTATTGGTGCTCCTGCCATGACCACCCGTGGTATGGGTGAGGAGGACTTCAAGCGTATTGCTCACTACATCGACAAGGCCGTCAAGATCTGCAAGGATGTCCAGGGCGAGCTCCCCAAGGAGGCCAACAAGCTCAAGGACTTCAAGGCCAAGGTTGCCTCCGAGACCGTCTCGGACATCCTGGAGCTGCGCAAGGAGGTTGCCGCCTGGGCTTCCACCTTCCCTCTCCCCGTTTAAATGTGATACCAAAAATTTCTGTGTTTCATTTGTTTAGTCTTGCGAGTTCAACATCTTTGCGTCTAAAATGGATTGGGTGTGCTTTTCTAGGGGTTTATATCGGTCTGCTTTTTCAACCTTACGCGGGTCACGGGATATGAGTATGTGAACGAACAAAATAGCATTGGATGGCTTTTCAACACCTCTTCAACAGGACAAAAGTTCATGTCTACATCATCGGGCTGGACCTCCAGCTCTTCAATGGATATGCTTGCCATTCACGAACAATTTTAAATATTAATGAATTTTTCTCATCAAGTTACATCCAAGTAATTCATTCCCAGAACTGTAACGTAAGCGATGAAGGTGTTCAAGAGTTGAATGAAGATGTAGAGAACCAAGGATATTCATTATTATTCCTGCCTTAGGGCTTTATCGCGCCGTCAAGTTTGAATCATCTAGATGCTCAACATTGTATAGCACAAACCAGTCATGCCATCATATCAACGTGCAGTTTATGCCACAGACGTTTTAGTAAAACCCGAATAATACGCGTAGTGAAAAGAAGAAAAAGACTATTAAGCCTGAAACAACCCTCGCCGAATAATTTATCTCCACCTACAACTCAACCCTTTCTTCCCAGCCCACGACGGGGTCATCGTCTACAGTTCCCTCTTTCTGTTCCTGCCATGACTGGAAGAGCAGCGTGGCGACATTCTTACCCATCAGCGCGCTTGTCTCCATCGTAGAGATGAAGCTCTCGATCCCACCGGTGTACCAGATATTAGGGGACAAGAGTGTCTCTTCGAATGTGACTCGTGGGTAGAGGAACGGGTACGGGTTCCAGATCTTCTCGTGATGCCAGCTGATATCCTTTTTGGAGAGATCGCTAATAGTCGAGTTTTTGTTCTTCACAGGATCGGGAGGGCTCTCCAGACCCAAGATGCTTCTTACGAAGTCAGCTGATAGCCGTTCGGGTGAGAAGACCTTGTAGACGTAGTGTTTCGACGAGTTCTGGTCTGGGGATGCTGGGGGGTGGTCCACTGTTTGGAGAGTGCTGATGCTCCAGAAACCGGTTGGACCCACTCCTGCCTTTTCGGAGCCTAGGTCCAGGCCGCTGGGAACGGTGGTAAGAATGGTTTCGGGGGTCTGGGCATTGGCCCCTTGGAGGTTAAAGAATTTGGGTGAGAGCTTATGGGGTGAGGAGAATAGGGTCACATGGAGTGTTACGAAAGGAATCTCATCCGGTTGTTTTTCCACGGGAGGAGTGATCGAGAGCTCGGAATGCTGCAAGGGACCAGCGATCACTACTTCGTCAAAAATGAGCTTCTGCTTCCTTGAGTTGTTGGCCTTATAAGTTAGAGTTAAAGTGTTATCGGCATTACGTTGAATGGAGGTCACTGTATGGTTGAGTCGAATATCGGCTCGCGCAGCCTTCAGCATTCCGTGAAAGATTTGCCAATTTCCACCCTTGATAGACACTGCTCCTTCTGTAGCCATGCATACCATAGACTCGAGGCCATGTATGAGACCCAGATTCTGTCCGTAGTTGACTCGTGTGCTAGCTTGTATGATCTCCCGAGTGAAGTCAGGAGATATGTTATTCTCCCTAAGAAAAACGTCACCGGGGGTTGAAGTCGAGTCTAGCAAGCCCACTGCGGCGGCAGCGGCAGTCAGGGACCTGAACGGAAACATAGGTTCTTCATAGAGTCTCAAGAACTTGCTGACTGTGCTTTTCATCAAGCTCTGGGTCCGAATGGGTGCCCAGCCGTAACGCCAGAGCAGCTTAGGAATGTTCCACCAACTGTCATTCTGGAGCACAAAGACAAACTGCTTCCCGTCCCAGACGCCGATACTATCATCGGCTTCCTTGGGCCGGGCCACGTCGGCGCTATCGACAAACAGACCGAGCTCTTTGGATGCGTTCATGAGGTTGTAGTTGACCTTGACGAAGATCGATGCACCTAGCTCCACGGGATATGCCGGATGGTCTAGAACATTTACTGTTGTTGATCGACCGCCCACATACGAGTTGCGTTCGAAGACAGTGATATTGACTGGAATCAGGGATGCATCTGCATATTTCCAGAGAGAGTATGCAGTGGAAGACCCTCCCGCTCCAGCTCCTGTGAGCTTCATTAGCCTCGAGTATACACATGGTTAGGTAGAGCTCAAGTACTCACCGATTATTGCCACTCGCTTAGGGACAGTATCAGAGGCTTGAGTGAATGACTGCTCCTTGGCATCACTAATTGATATGAAACACAGTGCTATGACATAATGTATGGCTAGTAGCCAGAGTGAAGGTTTAACAAAGGCCGCCATGGGCAAATCAAAGGCACTAAACAGTGAGGACTCCGTATTAACGGCAAAGCATCTAAGTGATCATGGAACGTGCACTGCTGCACAGCCCAATGCTCAATAGCCACACTACACTGGTCTTCTGATAAATTGCGGTTAATGTTATGATTTAAGGATAAGAGCAAGGATGGCAATTACAGACAAGAGAGTTGGAGGATGAGAGAACGTCAGACAACAAGGCACAGAGCTGGTGACGAATCACAGAGTGGTACGGGGTTGTATCGGGGCTAGTCCCCAACTGGACTAGTGTATCATGAACCCCGTATCGCTTATCGGCCTAATCTTTTTTCTACAGTCTTTTTTTTCCCTCTGCTGGACGAATGGAGGGGTTGTCTGCTTTTATATGTTGAGCTTCTGTGCACACTTATTGTCAACTGCTCATAAATTAATATAGCCAACGTCCTAGACCAGTTTCCTCGCGAATTGTCTCGCTACCGTATTAACCTCACAACTATGGATCCTTATGACAGCGACTCGTCGGGGTTTGAAGATGAGGACTTCACGGAGACCAGTGTGCTTTTGGGATACGCTTCGGAGGAGCTGTTAGATGACTCAATTAGTCACCTCGGAGGCTGGCCAGTATGTGACTGTTTTGGTCTCAGTGGATATGTGATGAGCACACAAATACTGATCACCTTTGACTCCAGACATGGCTGGACGATTCGACCCCGCCCCCAGGCGAGTTCGCCAATTGCAAAGTCTGCAACAGCCCTATGATCCTCCTCCTCGAATTGCACGGCGACCTCCCCGAACACTTCCCGGATGACGAGCGACGACTGTATATCTTCGGCTGCCCCAGAAAACCGTGCAACCGCAAGCACGGCAGTATCAGAGCCTTGCGCGCTACACGGAAGTTGAAGAGCCAGCCAGCGCCCAAGAAGGAGGAAAAGCAGGAATCAGTAAAGGAGAAAGAAGAGCAAAAGAAGCAGGCTGAGGCTCCCAAGCCGGACCTTGGAGCAAGTCTGTTCGGGGCGACCTCTCTCACTGGGAGCGTCTCTGCGAACCAGAACCCATTCTCGACCAGTTCGTCCTCCGCACAAGCCAGCAACCCGTTCGCTGCCCCTCTTGCAGCACCCCAACCGGCCAAACCAGCCGCTTCATTGAACCCGTCCGGAAATTCCCTTTCCGAATCCTTTGCGGACAAAGTTCGAGTTTCCTCCCCGCCCCCGACTATCAAGCCACCCGAGGCCGCCGGCCCCGCTGCACCATGGCCTCCGCAGTCTGACTTCCCCTCACCGTACAAACGGTACTATTTAGATGCGGAGTACGAAACGCTTTCTCGTCCACCTACCCCGAAAATTCCCGATAACGTTGTTATTGATAACACCGAAGATGATGCCAATGGTGGCTCGGGCGCGGACCTGAAGGATGCCCTGGAGTCTGAACTGGACAAAGTCTTCATGAAATTCTCAACCCGTCTTGGACATAACCCCGAGCAGATTTTGCGATATGAATTCCGTGGCTCTCCCCTCCTCTATTCTCACACCGATGCTGTCGGAAAGCTTCTTTACGACCCCAAGAACCCCCCCTTGGGCGCTAAGGTGACTACTACTGGAGGTCCAAGCCGCATGCCACGCTGTGAATACTGCGGTAGCCAGCGTGTTTTCGAGCTGCAGCTCGTGCCTCATGCCATCAGCATGTTGGAGGATGGCCGTGAGGGGGTTGGACTGGGCCCCAAGGATGATGGCATGGAATGGGGAACCATCATTCTTGGTGTCTGCAGTAAGGACTGTGGCCCCGAGAAAATTGGAGAAGTCGGTTGGCGTGAGGAGTGGGCGGCCGTGCAGTGGGAAGAATCGAAATAAACCTACAGGCTCATGACTGATGTTCTATAATGCTTATGACCGCATAGACACAATCAACTCAAGTTCAAAAATTTACATCTACCTTTTCCCGTGTATTCTATTCAGATGGGGTGGGTCATAGAGGGTGGTTCGCTCAGTATCACGGTTGTAAATGCACAACGGCCCCATTTACTGAGAATTCTCAGTCATCTTTGTTCTATGGGATATCTTCTCGAATATAAAGAAGTAAATAACGGAGAGAAAGAAAAGTTGTTTTTCACATAGACAACATCATGATGATGAGAAACATAAGTGATGTCGAGCAAACACGTAACGCCAAATGCGCCGGTCCTGACTTCCCAACCCTCCTCATGCAGGTCTATCCCCGTCATCATCATCTTGGGCTCCGAGCTCGTTTCGTGGGTCTGAAGCGGACATAATCCTTTTACGGGCCTTTTCAATCAAGAAAAGACGCGAAGTGAAGATCCATATACACGGTTGGATCTTCGAGGCATAATATTAGCAAGAAAAGGAAAGAGACACGGTTAGATTTTCGATTAGAGACTCCGCTCAAGCAGCCTGCTCAAATCCCCGTCTGATAACACGGCCGAACATCTCGACACCGACGCGCTCGCTCTTGACTTCGCTGCGGGCCTCGTTCTCCTTGTTGGTGGGGACCTTGACAACGGTGCCGTTGGGGCCGGACTTGTCGACCTCCCAGCTGCAGACCTCGGCGACGAACTTCTCAAGAGCCTCACGACTCCTCAGATCGAGCCATTGCTCAAGAACCTCGGCATTGATCTCACGGAATGCCTTGCCAACCTCAACAGCGATGCGGATGCGGACAAGCTCCTCGAAGCCGGCGACATCGGCGGTCAGATCGGCGTAGAGGTCATCGGAGTTCAAGGTGGACCAGAACTGAGCGTACTGGGCAGACTCAAGGAGCGTGGAGAGGCGCGCGAGCTTCTGAACGGATTCAACGAAGTCGGAGGTTTGAGATGCGGCCTGGGCCTCAGCGTTGGAGGGGAAGGGCTGGGTGTGGGCGGGGAGCAGGGCGAGGCAAAGAGAGAAAGCAGGGGATGGGAAAACGGTAAGCGCCTTAGCAAGGATGTTGGTGACGGTCTCAGCCTGGAGAAGGTGAGGGTTGAATTGGTAACTGCCCAGGAGGCGTTTTAAGTTAGCGAGAACGATGAGAAAGTTTAGTCAACCCATCCAGCGACAGTTGGTGATTTTGAGGGCTTTATCAGAAGTATGTATCCTCGACATCCCTCAATTTGAGGTGTCAGTTAATAGGAAACGTGATAGTAATAAAAGTATCTCTCCATCATTGAAGCCCGGTGATATTGCATTTGCAAGGTCGAAGCTCTCGGAACAATTGCGTAAACAATCAAGCGCATGCACTCACAGCTTCAACAATGCCAGGTTGGCATAGCAGTCGAATGTCCTGTCCTCGCACTGTTGTACAACGTAGTCCTGGAAAACGGTGGTCGTCTCGGGGTTGTATCTGTCCAGGCCGTTGAGGATGGCATCGATATTGGCCGGCCGAGTCTCACACTTGTCGAAAGCAACACCCATCTTGGCGATTTCTGATTTCCTTGAAAAGATCGTTTGAAAAGAAGTTACCCCGGATGGGAATTTCAGTGTGGACCTTAACGGAACGGACGATAGCGAAGCGCGTGGTACTAATCAGACTGCGGGATGGCTTTTTTGGTGGGATTTTTCGATTGTGTCGATGTCGATGTGCGGGCACTCGGAGGGTCGGAGCCCCAGAACGGCATGTTTCTCCGATTGGTATGTAGATCGAAGTATATCCAACCATCTTGCTGATTACTCCGCATTATAGGTAAACCCCGCTAGACACGTTATAAATACTGGTCCAGTGACCTCTGGAGAATGATTTCAGCTGGGAGTTTCTCTTCTCTTCGGATGGTGGGAAGTCTTCAAGTGAACCTGCGCCATGCGACTTCTTATACCTTGCCTTACCCAGCCCCTAACCCCCTTGTTGCTGGGGTTGATGACGACAACAACGGCTCAGTCCGTTGATTATTCACAATATGTAAATCCTCTAATGGGCTCTGAAGGCCCCATGCCCGGGAAAGGCTATGGAGGTGGCGACATTTTTGTTGGTGGTGCTCGACCATTTGGCGTAACCAAGGTTGGGATTGACACGACGGCTGCAAACTGGTCGATTGCAGTGCTTAACGGTGGCTGGACCCCTGATGGGAATGTTACCGCCATTAGTATGTATCCCTAGCATGAAATACCTATTCGCTCCCAAGGACCTGAACTTTTATGCAGGCATGATGCACGAGAGCGGGACTGGAGGCGCACCGAAATATGGGATTATCCCACAGATGCCTCTCACCGACGTGGCGCCTCCAGTGAATATACTTGATAACCTCACATATAGCCAACCGAGGGTATAGTTATGCTCAACTTATATCAATCATTCATACGTTTACAAACGAATAGGTCGGTCAAGACACTGCTAGTGTGGGCTATTTCAAAACTCAATTACAAAATGGCGTTCAAGTGGAATTATCAGCATCTCGCCACACCGGGATAATGCAGTACTCTTTCCCAAAAGGCGAGAAATATGTCTTAGTTGACGTCTCGCATGTACAAACTCCTTTCCTACAATTATTCAGCTCTAGTGCGTAATCTTACGGCCTTATAGTACCTTCCTGGATCACCAAATGACCCGAATGGCCAATACTATATTGGTGGAGAAGTCCACGTCCATGGAAATGGTAAAGAATATAGTGGATATGGTACCTATATTGGCGGTTGGAACAATGGTTGGTTGTCCATGTATTGCTCTCGAATCTATGCTGAACAGCGATAGGCGCCCCGTTCACTGTCTACTTCTACGGGGAGTTTTCCGAAACCCCGGCATCGGCCACTACATTTACAGGTAGAAACACCGATCCAATGAGACAGTACCAAACCTTCTCGAATGGGGGAATGAGCTATCCAACCTATGGTAACAAGTCAGATACGGCAAGCTCAGGGCCTATGAATGACCGGGTAGGCGCGCTCTTTAGCTGGGATCTTGTGGAAGAGTCACAAATCCGTTCAAGGGTCGGCATCTCATTCATATCCACCGAGAAAGCTCGCTCTTATATTCAATCTGAAATACCCTCGTGGGATCTTAACGATGCAGTGAAATCGGCAGTAGAAGAATGGAATCAAGACGTCTTCAGTAAAATAAGTGTGCCGCTTGATAGTACCACGAACCAGACACACGTGCGACTACTGTATAGCTCCCTCTACTTTATCCACTTGATGCCATCCGATAGGACCGGAGAGAACCCACTTTGGCATTCAGAGGAGCCTTTTTGGGATGATTTCTACACTCTTTGTAGGTATATATCCTCCATGAGGTTGCTTCTTATGCTAAATCTTGACTAGGGGACATCTTCCGGTGTACAATTAGCTTCTATCATATCTTTCAGCCTTCTTACTATGAATCCATGATCCGGGGTCTTATTGATATTTGGAGGTAAGAGCTCTATCACTTGAAAAGACTGAACTTGAGCCCTAACTATTATACCCAGACACCAAGGCTTTCTACCAGACGGACGCTCCGGAAACTGGAATGGATTGGTTCAGGGAGGCTCGGATGCTGACAATATGTTAGCTGATGCATACGTCAAAGGTCTTCGTGGCGCAATCAACTGGACGGATGGTTATGCTGCGATGAAAACAGATGCTGAGGTTATTCCTTACAATACCTACGATCCCACAGACTTCACCGCAAGCACGAAGGAAGGCCGCGGAGCCCTAAGAGACTGGATTGAGCTAGGATATGTATCGCAGGACCGGAACACACGTTGTATTTCCAGAACTGTTGAGTACAGCCTTAATGACTTCGCTCTCAGTCAGGTTGCAGCGGGCGAAATGCCCAGTGATCAGGAGAAGTACCTCAATCGGTCTGCAGGGTGGCAAAAGATTTGGAATCCAGACGTGCAGAGTTTAAATTTCACAGGGTTTGTGGCACCGAAATTTTCCAATGGCACCTTCAACAGTAGTGGATACGATCCGTTATACTGCGATGAGTGTGAGTGGAAGTCCTATACTTATGAGGGTACACCATGGGGTGAGTTGCTATCATATTGTTGTTCGTTGAAGGGGTGATCACTGAGATCAGGTTACTTTAGAATATTCCTTTGTCATCCCGCATGACATGGAGACACTGATTGAGCTGATGGGCGGCATTGACACCTTCGAATCCCGCCTAGACCTTATGGTAAGAGACCCAAGGTTACACTTGATGGGTGCTTACGCCATGAGTAGTTTAAACCAAACATGTCTGTTCAAGATTTAGGTTCCAATGGTGCCGGTATCACCACACTTATCAACATAGGGTATGTTAGGGTTGTAGCACCGGGAAAAGCTGAGCCTAGCTAACCTGCTTGGGAAAGGAATGAACCTGATTTCGCTACACCTTACCTCTACAACTATATCAATAAACAAGCCAAGAGTGTGCAAAAGTCCCGCAGTCTTGGGTATCAATAGTAAGGAGGAGGCCGGAAGATACTTTACCCCAAACATGCGGTACTAATTCGAACTTTTGCATTAGCTTCAAAGATGCCCCTTACGGTGTCCCGGGAAACAGTGACGCCGGGGCAATGAACTCATGGCTTCTATGGCAGATGATTGGGATTTACCCAGTTGTCACGCAGCCCGTGTACTTGATCTCGTCTCCATGGTTTCCCGATCTCAATATGACCATTAATGGAAATCAGACCCTGCGGATCACTGCGACAGGACTAGATCAGGGGTATTATGTGCAAAGCGTGAAAATAAATGGCCAGTCTTGGCAGAAGAACTGGTTCGAGCACAAAGATCTCATGGAACAAGGTGGCAGCATTGAGTTCGAACTTGGCTCTGAGATGAAGGCCTGGGAGACCGGCAGCGTACCTCCTTCGCCGGGACACACGACGATGTAACAAAGCGAAGAGATCTCCTGGCGTGCTAAATTTAGATATAGTACCTATAAGGACTCGCGATTGCCGCTGCCAATGAGCTAAGACACAAGGTAATTTAACGAGACATGAGGGGAGACTACTCCGTACTAATAGTACAGTGGGGTGGTCGGATCGCCCTAATTCCGTATGGATTTCGTATTGATACTAATATGATATCCATTCGCTGATGGCTACTTTTATAATTGATTAATCTCTAGGATTTAATAACATACCTATCCTTTTTATGCAGGCCTTGGTTGAGTAATGCATACTATTCTCGCTTTGTTCGCGTATTCTCCTGTACAAACTTCCAGTGAGCGAGCACTGGACGAATGGAGATTAGACGTTCAAATTGACGTAGTGATTAACAATAAGCTTAACTCAACACGAAGTCAATCAATCAGTGGGCAGGGTTGGGCGGTCGTCCCTTGTCGAAGGATTCGCCAGCCTTGTTTGCCGAGATTGCGTCACTCCCGCGACTATCCAACATCTGACATTTCAGCGGCATTGGGAGAATGTCCATTGTACCAGCAAGGCTGCTATCAAATGACAGAAAACAACCGAGGGATGTTATGATCAGAACGTGGGGCAATCGCAGACTCTGTAGAAATATCCTAGAGTACAATCAAGAATGCGGGTCCAACCCTACTCCGATTTGCATCAAACGGCACATGGAAACGGAGCCATCGCACAGACGGCATGCCTACTGCATGTGAATAAAAAGATAAAAAAGAGTTAAGACAGCCCACTGCGTCTTCTTATTGGAAGGAAGACACGGATCAGAAGTTAATGGCCTTGCTTTTGGCGATGGAGATCGTCGCGGGATCTGTGGCCCTCGCAAGACGTTTGATTGACGTCAGTGGGCGAAGAATCCGCATGTTAACGATGCTGTGTGGAGGCTTCATATAATCTGGGGATTTTCTCCTAGTGGCCATTGATGATTCCACGCCTTTCAGACTCCATGAGCAATTAGAGTAAACTTGCTATCGGTCCACACCATCATGGTAAGTCGCGGATGGATACCATGGATCCCTCCATATCGGCCCGAACCAGGAACCGTGGATAATCCAGCCTCTGATTATTCAATACCAATGGCATTGGACCATGTTAACGTTTTTACTTAGGCTCCAACGTTGAACATACTTCAGGCCCGTCAAGCCTCCTCTGATAACTGTCCGGATAGCATTTCGGGCGGGGGTATTGCTGGAATCGTCATTGGGTCGATCGCGGGCACGCTATTGCTTCTGTGGCTCTGGAGAATATGTTCGTTGCCCGGAGCCCAGGGCGGCGGGGAGCCCGATTATGGTTATAGCAGCTATGGTGGTGGAGGAACCGAGACTCGCCACCGGCATCGACGTCGACGAAGTCCAACGTACTATGAGTACGTGGAGAAACCGAGCGTGAGGAGACCAGCGAAGGTCTACCTCAGCTGAGATGATATGGATGGAGCACGTGGGGTGTATAAATATATTTATGGAAACTGAACGACTCCTTTCTGGGTTTGGCTTGGATGTCAGGTGCTGTGGAATGCCCGGAGGCTGTCATTATTCAACTGTATTGAACGAACGGTACGACGTCATGATCTAGGAAAATTACCAACATAATACTACTATCTGTCAGGTCGGTATGGAGATGGAACCACTGCAAGAACTTTTATGATGAGCGGGCTTTACGTTTCAGTCTGAACCACACATGGGACGCGGTGTAATATCGTGTGGATATTGCATGGCCCAAGGATCTTTTTCTTTCTCCTCCTCAAGCACAACGCAAGGGATGTTCATGAGACCTTTACATCTATAATAACATTCTTGAAGTCGTCGCAGATTGTTTCAAATGCATGTACTCCGTATTGTATGTAGATTGTATGTATGCAGGTACAATACATGTACACTCGACATCCTTAATTAGAATTTTTGTCGAAGTGCTACCACACACTCTTCTAATAATAAAATCGCCCGAGCACTTAAAATCTTTTGCCGGTCATTGCCACCGGAGCCACTCACCGCTGGAGCATTAGAACCAGGTGCCTATGGCATGGCATTACTATTCAATTTGTAAGGCCAAGATGGATGGATCCTTTGTTGCCAACACCGAGGCTAGTTTCACTTATTGGATTCCACATCTTGCATTTTCATTTGCTGTGGTTCAGGGGGGTTTTAACTCGGAAGGGTATTTCGGGCAACCGTGCCACCAGGTTTATTATACTCCAGAAAAAAGAAAAAATTTTTAATATGGATGATCTTCCTTTGTAGCCGTACCCCAAATCGTGAAGATCGAGACGTGTTCATCCCAAGTTCCCCCGCGTATCACATATATGACAGAAATATCCTACCCTTGATAGGGGGTCCTCTCCTAAGAACTACTAGTCGTATCATCCCATAGTGCGTTTCCGTGGGTTTTCCAGATCAAGTTTCAAAGGCCTTATCAGAACCCCTGCAGAATTTGTGTGATTGGCGGTGATAGCCCCAGATTTGTTTGATCTTTTAAGGGCCGGCGCAGCGCTAGTTCGGATGCGGTTAGGGTGAGGGACAGGGACCCTAAGCTACTTACCGCATCCGGCTAGCCGACCAGTTGAACTAGCCACCCTCGGCATTAGTGTGTGCATCCAAGACCGATAGATGCCCAGTTTTGGACTGCTCAAACTTACCCCTTAAACAATTGGAGCCACCAATTAGTGGTATTACTGCAGATGGAAGGCAAGAAAAAATGGATACAGAACACCGCTTGGCCAGTGCCGACTACAGAAAAGAAGAGGGAAAAAAAAAGGACGCTAATAATAATTACCCGGTTTAATTAAAGCAATGGAAATCGCCGCCATGGTTGTTCTTTCAACCCTCCTCCTGTCGTTCCCCTCCCATTCCCACCGTTCGTCGTTCTCTTTCCATTCCTTCTCCCGGGTGGACATCAAATTCCTCGTGCGGCGTGATCGCACATCCAGTCTTTAGTTCGGATATCGTCACTCTTTTATATTTGGCTGTTGGTGAGAGAGAACCGATTGTTCGTCGTATTACCGACCCCCCTTTCCCTCCTTATCTGAGCCGAAACAACTCGTCGACTTGAATCCGGGGTTTAGCTTTTGCGTGTTCCACTCTGTTTTATATATCATCCACAATCACTTCGAGGAACGGGAGGGGTTTCTGAGACTAACTGTACCTTCCCACCATGTCGCTCTTCACCGTACTGGCCCTGTTGACGGCCTTCGTCTGTTCGGTGACCGCTCAGACATGGACCGACTGTAACCCTCTCAACACAACCTGTCCCGCAGCGCCGGCTCTGGGTACTAATCACTCTTGGGTCTTCAATGAGACTATGGACGACAAGATTTGGTCGGTTACGAACGGCCAAATTGACTGGAAGGACACTGGCGCCGAATTTTCCATCAAAAAGAAACTAGATTCTCCGACGCTGCAGTCGAACTTCTTTATCTTCTTCGGCATTGTCGAGTCCCACGTCAAGATGGCGAAGGGTGGCGGTATCGTCAGCAGTGTGGTGCTTCAGTCAGCCGATCTGGACGAGATCGACTGGGAGTGGGTCGGCTACAATACCTCTGAGGTCCAATCTAACTACTTCGGCAAAGGCAACGACACCTCGTTCAGCCGTGGTGGTTTCCACTATGTGGAGAACGCCGATACAGAATTCCACAATTACACCACCTACTGGACTCAGGAGAAGCTCGAGTGGTGGATCGACGGCAATCTGGTCCGCACGTTGAAGCCTGAAGATGCCCTGGATGGCAAGAACTACCCACAAACGCCTAGCAACGTTCGTTTTGGTATCTGGCCTGCCGGTGATTCAAAGAACGCGCAGGGTACAATTGAATGGGCTGGAGGTCAGGTCGATTATGACGCTGGCCCCTATACCATGGTTGTTAAGAACGTGCGCGTGCATGACTTCCATACTGGAAAAGAGTACAACTACACCGATCACTCTGGCTCCTGGGAAAGTATTCAGGTTGTTGAGTAAGTCTTTCCCCTAAGCCCGAACATCTATGGCTTGGTACTGACATTGAAATTAGGGGTAACTCCACTACCGTGGACCAACTGAACAAAGAGCCAGAGAAGTCTCTGGCGGAGAAATGGGCAGACCTACCCACTGCGGCTAAGACCGGTGTTTACTGCGGTGCCGCAGCTGCTGGAGTTCTTCTTATCGCCGGAGGCGCCCTTTACTTTGTCAGGCAGCGCAAGAAGGGACGTCTTGAATACGCCCTCGACGACGCTAAGTGGAACACTGAACGAAATGAGATGAACAACCTGCAAACTACCTGGAAAGCAAGCGAATGGGGAAATAAAGGTTACCAACCGGTGAACTAGCCAAAACTTCGTCAGAGATACCTAGGGATACGACAACATTATCCCTGCGTTGATGATGAGAACGAAACAAAGAATGTTTTTCAGATGTCTTCTGCCACGCCACCTGCACAGAGGGTCTGCCATGCTGGGTCCTTGTGCATGTCACAGCAGAGGTCGAGCGAAATGATCTCGCGCCAGCTTTGCTGGCCAAAGTTGCGTGGGTTGGTTTTCAATCTCGGGGTTTCGGCGTCGTTTTGGCAGAGCGTATTGGGCTCATGATTTACCTTGAAATCCTCTTCCCTATTCTTCCAATTTCATGTCTATATATATACCATTTACTAACTTTTTGTATCGTGTTTTCAACTGGACACTTTCATTGATTGTATATACCAATCTGCATTGTATATCCAATTCCGCAGCCTTCTATTTTTTTTTTCATTAGATGGTGTATGGCATATATAGCCACCGCCTGTCCTATCCCATAAGTTCCTCTTGGATAATCACATCTTACTTTGCCTATTCAGTGTTGAGCTTGCCCAACGCTTTCAAGCCGCCTTACGAACTAATGGTGATGATCGTTACTTGTACACAACATCGAACTCAAGGATTGAAGATGTCTTTTGGCCCGTCCACCAAAGTTCCACAAGGGGAAGACGATCTAGTGAATGAACCAAGAGTGGGAACTAAGGGGTACTGTGCAGGAGCTGATCTGAACGTATAGCCGGCAGCCTATAGCCACTTCTTCTCATCCGAACCTAAGGGTTTAGGCATGATATCCCAGCCAACCTTGACCCCTTGAATCGAGGCGGAATGACGCACAGCGGTCATTTCACCAAAACCCGTTGACCTTGTCTCCAGATATTCCGGAGGTACATCGGCAGTGCACGTATAGTCCTGTGACTGAAAACCATCTCTGCCGGTGAACTGTCCAAGAGACCGCAGGTATTTCATTACCCCAGCAAGGGAAACATTGACCTCCCATGAACCGCCCTCTGTAGCCTGCTTGTACAGAGCAGCTTGAACACCTGACGCGAGGAAGTAGCCTGCTGCATGGTCTAAGGCTTGGCATGGCATTGGTCGCGCAGGCTCCCCCGCACCGTAATGCTCCGCTTCGGATACATTCATACCGGAGCATGTTTGAACCAGTGAGTCAAAACCACGCTTGTCTGACCATGGACCAGAAGGCCCATATGCAGAGAGATTGGCACATATAATACCGCGATGCGAGAACCGCTGAGCGAGTACCTCGGGCGAGAGACCGCGGGCAGCCAGACTACCCGGTCTATACCCTTGAATGACGACGTGGGCGTCCTCAACAAGCCGGGTAAGATCCTCACGGCCCTCCTCTGCCAGCAAATCAAGATGAACTGTTCTTTTCCCGCGACCAAGGTCACGATCCAAAACTGGAAGGTCCGGAAGATTTGGACTCGTCACCCAGAGAACGTCTGCGCCGTGAGCAGCCAATGTTCTCCCAGATAGCGGCGCGGCGATCACCCGAGAGAATTCCAGGACTCGAAGGCCCCGGAGAGATTTGTCGGCATTAGCTGCACGCATCTCTTGGGGAAGGCCAATAGGTGCATCCCCGATCTTCCGAAGGAGAATAGGGAAGTCGGCAATGGCACGTGCCTGCGGGAGGGCGTCCCATTCGGAGTAGTTGCGAAGAGCAGAGATCACCACGTTCGCCTCAAACGCAGCAGATTCTAGGTCCACTGAGCGCCACGACGCGATTTTGGAAGCAAACTCAGCGCGGGTGACATCCGGTGAGCATCCAACAAGAGCCGTCGCACCGTTGTGATGGTTGGCAAAGGAATCGTGCACTCGCACATATCCATCTAAGGATTTGTGCAGCCCACTCAGAGGACCCCATGTGTCGGGTAAAGACTGACCAGAAAACGAATAAAGCCTCTCCGATTTGAATTCGATCACTGCATGCCGCCGAGGAACTGTTACCACTGGAGTGGACATGGAATTGCGAATGGCGTGAATTTGAGCTGCAAGCAACGCGGAGAGACTGATTGTTGCCTGAGCAAGATCTGCTATCTTAAACGACGAGGGAAGACCTAGCTCATTCCCCTCGATATGAAGAGACCGAAGCGCCTCCTCAGGCAGACCCAACCCTTTCCATATGTACTCCACCGTGTCTGTCGCGGTAAAGGCGGTCCGGTCAGTGGCAGACGATTTAGTCGAGTAATTGGCTGAAGCACCACCGACGGTGTTCTCGAAAGTCATGATGTTCAGTTTGGCAGAGGTCCTAGTCAAGTACCTGAACGAATTGAGTATTCGGTTCATCAGACTCGAATGTTGTGAGAAATGAGAGAAATGCTCGTATCTACCGTCCAGTCACGTTGTCTGAAGGGCGAGTCACATGCTTTGTTGAGTTTTGGTAGTTCGACCCATCAACTTAATATATACGATGATTGTCTTGTCCGGAAGAACGGCACAACTCCATGACTCAGGTTCTGCCTGTTTCTCACCTCGGCATTCGGTGGAAGTGGCCGAGCGGTGATAGGAATAATATGCATTTCGATGCTCTCGCCGATCGGCTATTTCCTGGCCCCGCCGAGCATGGTCTCTGATAGCCACTGTTGGTCAGTCAGTAAATCGAGCAAGAAACAACTAATTAAATATCCCATTGGCTTATCAATATGCACACAGAATGAGAAATTTCCAAGTCGTCCCGCTGAAACCATGCCTGACGGGGAAGCCATTTGGCTTCGCATGGGTGAAAGACCCCGTATAGGCACGAACAATGGCGGAGTATCTTGCTTCCGCTTGTCATGTATCAAGCCGACTACTTTCTGTGAGGATCACGATGGATTCAACGGTGAAACACGTCTGACCCTCAACGACAACGCCACGTTTGATGCGGTCAACATCGTCAGTAATTGCTGCAAAGACAGCCCTAAAACTCATGCATATATGACCGAGACAGCAAACTTCCTTCTGGTAAAAGCCGGCGCGAAACATGTCCGATCGCCGATGAGAAGTTATGCCTCAACGCTTGTACAACCGGCGACGCCCCTATTCTGTTCTTGAAGCCAATATACTTTGGACCGACCCGTTGTTGTACTGATGGTGCTTCTCGTCGGCGCCACACAATCACCTAGAGCATAGAAGTAAAGCGAAACCATCACTTGCCGGGGCTGTACCTTGTCAACGGTAAGGCTGAGAGAGCGATGGCTCATCTGTTAATGGTTGATTCATAGAACAAACTGTAAGACGCCCTTCATATTGTTTTATAGGATCACTTATGTGCGCTCTTAATTTCAGAAATCTTACCTTTCTCTCTAATAACTACTGGTTGCCTCTCAGCCCGCTTTCCTGGTTTAACAAGTCTTATACCAACAGCATTTACATGCGAAGCTCAGAGTACACACTTAGTTAGCAGTCACTGATCCTCCGTCCCGAGATATTAAAGAACGACCTAATATCGGTCCCACTCGCTATGGAAAAGACGAAATACATCCCAATTCCAGAGCCCAGAGGCCTGCCTCTGTTGGGAAACATCCTGGATGTTGATTCTGAGGCACCGGAGAAAAGCTTTCAGCTCCTGGCGGAAACCTATGGTATATCCCATCAAGCACACATTCTACTGCTCTGGCTGCCGTAGCTATGCTCTATCGCTTTATACCAAGTATATCTTTTAGCATCGCTAATGATACGCGCTATAAGGTCCGATCTTTCGGCTGCACCTCGCTGGAGCATCAAGAGTGTTCATAAGTACCCACGAGCTCGTTGATGAAGTTTGTGACGAGGAACGATTCACAAAGGTTGTGACCGCTGGATTGAGGGAAATTCGAAACGGCGTTCAAGATGGTCTTTTTACGGCGGATTATCCTGGGGAAGATAACTGGGCGATCGCACATCGCGTCCTGGTTCCAGCTTTTGGGCCGTTGATGATTCGAGCCATGTACGAAGGTGTGTTATTCACCGCGTCAAACGCCACATGCTAATCGGAAGCGTGACCACATATAGACATGTACGATATTGCAAGCCAGCTTGCTCTGAAGTGGGCACGACAGGGGTCAGCTGCTACTATAATGGCCAATGAAGACTTCACTCGTTTGACGCTGGACACTATCGCGCTCTGTTCCATGGGGACTAGGTTCAATTCTTTCTATAGTGAAGATTTGCATCCTTTTATCAAGGCAGTGGCTACGTTGCTGCAAGGATCTTCCGATAGGACTTTCCGTCCGACACTTCTTAACAGCCTACCTACGAGGGAAAATAAAAAATACTGGAGTGATATCAGTCTTCTACGAACTTTGTCTCAGGAGTTGGTTGATGCACGGAGAAATAATCCAGAAGACAAGAAGGACCTGCTTAATGCCCTCATCCTTGGCCAAGATCTTCAGACTGGTCAGCATCTCAGTGACGACTCAATTATCAACAATATGATAACATTCCTTGTCGCGGGTAAGGGCGTTGCGCCTATGCGTCAGTTTGCTACCCTTATGACTGACCTTTCGCATAGGTCACGAGACAACATCTGCCACATTGACATTCCTTTTCTATTATCTGCTGAAAAACCTGCATGCATACCAGAGGGCACAAGAAGAGGTCGACACAGTAGTCGGTCAACGGAAGATTACAGCAGAGGATTTGTCAAAATTGCCTTACATTGCAGCCTCACTGAGAGAGACACTGCGACTGCAGGCTCCAGTTCCTTTAATCGCTTTTCATCCCCACCCCGCTAAGAACCATGAGGATCCAGTAACTCTAGGGAAGGGCAAGTATGCTTTAAACAAGGATGAGCCAGTGGTTCTTATCATGGGAAAGGTACATCGGGATGCGAAAGTCTATGGTGACGATGCCGAGGAGTTCAAGCCAGAGCGAATGCTGGATAAAAACTTTGAAAATCTGCCTAAGAACGCGTGGAAGCCATTTGGAAACGGTATGAGAGGATGCATCGGTCGGCCATTTGCCTGGCAAGAGATGTTGCTTGTGGTGGCCGTGTTGCTGCAGAGTTTCAATTTTGAGATGGAGAATCTCAGCTACAATCTTCGAATCAAGCAGTCATTATCAATTAAGCCAGAAGGCTTCTATATGAAGGCAACGCTTCGAAGAGGTCTAGATGCGGCCCAGTTAGCGAGCTTCTTGAACGGCGGTGGCGAAATTTCGTCCAATGCTCTTCCGACACTCAATGGCGAGAAGAAATCCAATACAGACGTGCGATCTCATGTGAAACCTATGCATATATTCTTTGGTAGCAATACTGGTACCTGTGAGGCTCTGGCTCAGAGGCTAGCTAAGGACTCTATGGGATACGGTTTTGCGGCCAAGATTGAAAATCTGAACTCAGCCATGGAGAAAATTCCTAGAGACAGCCCTGTCGTCTTCATTACCGCATCGTACGAGGGACAGCCTCCGGATAATGCCGCCCATTTCTTCAAATGGCTGAAGGGACTAAGGGAAGCCGAGTTGGACGGAGTAAACTACGCTGTGTTCGGATGTGGTCATCGTGAGCTACCCTCTGCTTGATGGATGCCATTCAGTTGCTCTGGAATGTGTATTTGCTAATGAGCTGAGACTATCAGATGACTGGTCAGCCACGTTTCTTCGCATCCCTAAAGCTATCAATGGTCTTATCGAGAAACACGGTGGAATCCACTTATGTGACATGGGTGTGGCTGATGCCGCCAACTCAGACATGTTCTCTGACTTCGATACCTGGAGCGAGTCCATCCTCTGGCCGGCAACCAGTTTGAAGTTTGGCCGTGAACCACCAAAGGGAGATGTACAAGCCAAGTCTGCCTTACAGGTCGACGTAACTTCAAGTGTGCGAGCTTCCACGCTGGGCCTTCAGCTGCAGGAGGGATACGTGCTCGAAAACACGCTGCTCACAACGCCCGACGTTCCAGCCAAGAGGACGCTGCGATTCAAACTACCACCTGACACGACCTATCAATGTGGAGATTATCTCATCGTATTACCCGTAAACCCAGCTCATGTTGTTCGCCGCGCGATCCGCCGGTTTAACATATCATGGGACTCTATGCTTACCGTCTGGAAGCCATCGCATGCTCCAGATGGGATCACGAACATGCCTCTAGAGACGCCCATCTCCGCCTTCGAGCTCTTTTCCACGTACGTGGAGCTGTCCCAGCCAGCATCCAAGCGAGACCTGACCACCCTCGCAGAGGCAACTACCACAGATACAGACACCCAAGCAGAACTGCACCTTCTCGCCTCCAGTCCTAATCGCTTCACTGAAGAAGTCATCAACAGCCGGCTAAGCCCCCTCGACATCCTCACACGCTACCCCTCCATCAATCTACCACTGAGCACTTTTCTCGCCATGCTACCCCCCATGCGAGTCCGCCAATACTCGATCTCATCATCCCCACTAGCCAACCCAGCAGAATGCTCCATCACCTTCTCAGTGTTAAACTCACCCCACCTATCAACAAAGAACAGGCAATTCGTAGGTGTCGCATCAACCTACCTCTCCTCACTCCAACCAGGAGACCGCGCCCAGATCTCCATCCGCGCCTCAAACAACAGAGGCTTCAAACCCCCGTTGAAAGAGGAAACACCGTTGATAATGGCATGTGCAGGAAGCGGTCTAGCCCCCTTCCGCGGTTTCATCATGGATCGCGCGGAAAGGATCCGTAGTGAACTCTCTTCCGACGCTGACCATTCTGACACAGGAAAACCAGCGAGAGCTATATTATACATCGGCTGTCGCACAAAGGGCAAGGACGATATCCACGCGAGTGAGCTAGACGAATGGAGTCGGCAGGGGGCTGTGGATATCCGACGGGCGTATAGTCGCCCGAGTGATGGGTCACCGGGGCGTCATGTCCAGGATCTGATGTTTGAGGACCGTGGCGAGCTACTTAAGTTAATTGACCAGGGAGCACGGATCTACGTGTGTGGCGGGATGAATGTTGGTCAAGGCATTCGCCAGAGATTCAAAGATATGTTCATGGAGAGATGGCTGGAGAATGGGCCCGATGGGGATAAGGAGGCGGCTGCCGAGGAATACTTGGATGGGTTGAAGACCGAGGAGAGGTATGCGACGGATGTGTTTACGTAGTTCGTTACTGCCCTGGCCCCTGGGGTCGTGATCTTGGTATCTATCACACGGTCAAATTGACATAGAATGGGTGTTGGACATTTAGTTGGACTAATGGGAGTTGCTTCTGGGTATTTCAAGCACCCTTGTTCTGCTGCGTTCATTGCTATCTCTCCCCACACGGCATTTGCCGAGGACACCCTATTCCCTCTTCTGGTAGTCCACAGGCGCATTGACTATACCAGATATCAGAGACTATATCAACTACTACATAGCCCATGTAATAAACATACATACCCTACAACCCACACACAGGAAGTAGGACCAAACAGCATCTTCATTTCACCAACTAACTACATACAATACACACAAACCCACCCCAAACCACAAACATCCACCCGCATAACTGCCAATCCCCTCAAACCCAACTCAACCCCCTACTAAGACCTAATATCCACCGTACACGCATGCCCCTCAGAAAAGAATCACCTAAGCAAAGAAAGGGAACGAAGCCCCCCCACTAGGCTTAGGGAAAGAGCCCGACGGAGTGGGACGAGGACCGCTTCCGCTGCCAGAGGGCTGGGTTCCAGTCGGCTTGGGGCCGTGGCCCTCGCATGGTGGCCCTTACCGCCGTGGTGGCCTTCGCCGTGGTGGCCGCCGGGGAAACCACTAGGGAAACCACCGGAAGGAGCAGGACCGCTGGGGGTAGGGAAGTCGGGCTCGCCGCTGGGGGCCGACGAGGGCGCTCCGGAGGGCGTCGGGAAGGAGGACTCGTCGTCGTTGTCGTCACCTTCATCGGTGCCCTGGGACTGTTGTTTCTGGAATCCGCTGAAGGAGGAGTCACCGAAGGGAGAGCCGCTAGAAGGTGATCCCGATGGAACGGGGAAGCCGGAAGGAATGCCGGAGGGAATGGGGAAGCCGGATGGGATACCGGATGGAATGGGGAAGCCGGAGGGAATAATGCCGGAGGGCACAGGGAAGCCGCTGGGGTCGGGGAATTGGAAGCCCTCGTCCCGCTTGTCGAACGACTGTTCGGGGAATCCTGCTCCGCCGGAGGGAGTAGGGAAGTCAGGCTGTCCGCTGGGAGCAGGGAAATCAGGCTGTCCGCTGGGAGCAGGGAAGCCAGCACCGCCGGAAGGAACTGGGAAGCCGCTGGGGCCGGGGAAACCAGCGCCGCCGGAGGGAACGGGGAAGCTGGAGGGGAACGTTCCGCTAGGACCAGGGAAGTTACCCTCGCCGCCCTCCTGGGGCTGGCCCTCGGACGGAGTGCCGGACGGGATGGGGAAACCGGATGGCAAGTTAGGGAGAGACTGACGGTCGCCGCCCTCGATGTGCTTGGGCAAGGCAAGGGCACAGCCCACGAGGCCAAGAGCAGCAGCGTTGGAGAACTTCATTTTGGATAGTGGTTAAGGAAGGAAAGTAATTAAGGTATAAGATATGGGTTCAAAAGGAATGCGTTTAAGGAATGCCAGATTCACTTAAAAAAAGCTGATGAGGTTGATCCTGAACAAGAGGTTGAAAGCCATGGGGGAGTGGAAGGGCTTTATAGATTGCGACAACCAGGGGGCAAACGAATGCCGATAGCTTTGAAGCAGCTGATGAAGAGCGGTTAGCCAGGAGCACCTCATCAAAGTCGGGGGTAGATCCCAAGCTCGGACTGCAGGGGTTCGATTTCAGGCACGCCAAACCTAATATTGAGAAGTGGAACATCGTGGAACCATGTCAGAATCAGGTTGAGTCCTGTGTATCATTCCCCAAATGGGACTTCTTCTCCACGGCCTAGGGGCGTTCGGGTAAAATTGCCTGTAGCCCTAAGAAGTGTAGTCGGACGGCAATGGTCGTCTTGTGAAGGTTGCCAGTATTCCAGTCGAGGTTGACATAAGATCCAAGAATACTCCCACAGGGTTCAACTTGAGTATACCCTGAGTGTACCCTGAAAACAAGGGTCTTGTATACGGGGGCAATGATGAAATCGCACACCATCCTGCCCAAATCGACATCTAATTCTCTGGTTCATGACGTGATTTGAAGCCATCTGGAAGCATTGGGAGTCACGCCCTTACACTGGGCCAGCCAAGCCTGAGCTCGCAATGTTTCCTCTCATGGAATTCGAGACGGAGATCCTTGTGTCTATGAAGAGTAGACCCACCGAGAGACAATTGACCACCAATCACATTGAAAGCCCAATGGACTGCTGCTGAGATCGACATTCTAATCCACCACAAGGCGTATGGGCCAGCGAATTATCCTATTGGTGCAACCGACCTAAACTTCAGACGACCTCTGTTTGAGCCCCTGGAAAGGGGTGTGGGACAATCCGAAGCCATCTTCGTCGAGTCCACGTCAGGCCATGTGGTGCGAAGTCGGCACTGGAGAATTTCTTGGCACGAGTAACCGAAGTTAATCCCAACTAAGAGTACGTAGTCCCGACGATCAACGGCTCCATCTTGCAGCAGCCACTGGACCAATGTGGCTGATGGCCCGACAGTAAGTCCTGGCCAGAGTATCGAGGAAAACCGACATGGCGGCTATGAAACGGGCTATTCTGGCCTAGAAACGGTCGGGACTGTTTTCCACGACCGTTATTGGAGGGTGAAGGCGCGTATGGAGTCGGGAATTCCGAGTGATGGAATAAGATGGCGTTGGGAGTCAGAAGTAGATTGAATTGACTACGCACGGGAAAGGTGGAAAAAGCACGCACGGACGGCTGCCTGAGCCTTGAGGCCGGAGCCGGGCCGGGATCCTTGCAATCGCCCTGACTCTATCCCCTTGTATGATATGTCGCTTCGAATGCCGGCACCGAGCTTAAGTAGTGGCCTTGATTCGGCACATATGCCCTGTGGATCTGTTGGGTAAACGGTTCATTGCCTATGAACTAACTCTGTTCTCGCCAGGATGTCCTATTCAGACAGAGGGACCTCCTACAAGTCCCCAAGTATTGCCTCTCTGCCATTGAAAACATGCCCTTTGCTCCATGGTATGTTCCTGGATCTTCACTAAATGCCTGATCTAGCAGTAAAACATTTCACGCATTATGCCGCACATAACGTCTCGTCCGCCGTAAGCGCCATCGCATCGCACAATCGAGTATAAAAGTCAAAGTCGTCGTCAGCCATAGGTCTCCACTGCTAGCTCAATAATGAAACAATCGAATTGAAGCGACTTCCCGCCACTCTTAGACGAGGTATCCAGTATTCATATCAACGTTAACTTTAGCATAGATATGTTAACTCCTTATCTGATCCGTTCAGGCCCCGCCAAGCCTCTGGGATCTCATTCCAAATGGCAAGTGCCAACAAGAAAGGCAATGGGTTAGTCCAATTTCTGGACTTAAGGTCTGGACTATTGGACCCAAGGTTGACGGACCGATGTTGAAGTAATGGCCGTTTCGGATTTATTGCAGAGAAGAGTAAGGATCGTCGAAGGGAGATGATCGTATAGGTGGAAAGCTGAAGTTTAAGGGCGTTTGGCACGGATTTAGATTTATGCACGGAGGAACAGGTACTATCCCTCTGTCATATCGCTAATTTTGTCTGACACGCCGGTTCTTTCTGACGGCAGTTGGCGTGCTTGCCAGCTTGTGTGGAGTCAAATGGCGAATAAGCATATGCAAGGTAGAGTTTTTAGTCACAAAGTATGGGTGAATATCGGAACATCGAATCAACCATCTCTTAACAGGGATTATTTCGGCTCTTCTCGAGGCGAGGTGAGTTACATAAGTGAATCTCGTCGTTTTCTCCGAAAAGAGTATGGCTGCGAGTGAGGTAGTCAGGTAAAGGCCAAAGACTGGCCTGAAGGCTAACCAGCTAGCGTGGGCTAGAATTGCAGATCAATCGACCCAGTAAGGCTTTGGTCTGATATCATCTTAGCAGACTTCAGAGTAGCATCGGGCTCTGCAAATTGACACCAAACAACAATCCTGTAAGGCAGGTAGTTGTACACTTCCTTTATTGGAGCCCAAGACGTGTGAAATGCTAAAGATAGAATTGTTACCACACCTAGCTGCAGCACCATTGTGTTAGATGGCCTTCAGCCAGTCACCTTCCTCTGCTGCACTGTAAAAGCTCGGGCCAGAAATTCCACCCGGAGCGCAACTGAATCCGAGATAGATTGGTGATTACGCGGCTGAGGGAACACACCGCAAACACTGAATTGTTTTAAACATTTCACCATTCTCCATAGGATTGACCGTGGCACTTATTGCGAGGTCTGTATCACAGACGGAGATTGCCACAACTTACAAGTAACTCACGAATGGAACATCATTGTCAGCCACTGTCTTACAGACCGTTGTTTTGCGCTGCATTCATTGGAACATATTAAAATCGAGGCATGGTGAAGATACTGTCAGCTGGTCATTCCAAATAGTAGCCGGATCTGTAGCACCTTCATAATTCCAGCGATATTATGTGAACAACCACACTCCTGGGTCATGCCGATTATCTTTTTAACAAAGGTAGAAGTCAACTTGCGTCATTATATGTTGGGATGTCGAGTTCGCCGTAGATAGATGCCCTCGATATATCAGTGATCGAAAGTGTACGAGTAGATATGCTGGAATAGACCACTTCCTGGGTGTCTGTGCAGCATGGATAGTCCTTGGTTAGCTTCTGGCGAATGTACTAGGGCGGATAGCCAACAGAATCGCTCTTACGGTTGAATAACACCGGAGTATATTTCTTTGATAAAGCAAATTAAGAGGTTTATCTCTCGATGACTAATCCTCGATGGTCTAACGGTCATGATTTCCGCTTGTCATCTCTTCCGAGAACAAGCGCGGGAGACCTGGGTTCGACTCCCAGTCGGGGAGATTTTTTTTACTTCCTACGGATCTTGATAACTGTTGTTTTTGTTGCCAGTAACAAACAGTTTCTCTCGTATTGCGCTGTTAAGGGCTCTGTTGTGGAATTGAGTTTTGACATTCTTCTCTTTAGAGGCTACATTTCATTGAACTCATGGCCATCATTGGTATGGCCACCCTATAACCCCGGCCTTCACTCGGTCGGGGACTCGGAGCTATGGGAGATCACCGGATTGCAACTAATTTATACTTACGGAAATCGTTGAAACCATGGCGTATCATCATTTCATCTATCGAGCTATCTAGCCCTCTCGAACTTCATTAAACTTTTATAGGCGCAGAGTGAAATTCGCATGTTTAAAACCGCAAGTCCCAACCAATCTGAGGCCCAATCGTGGGCAATCCATCAGCCACGCTCTGCACGTCCTTATCTCCGCGACCACTCAAACACAAGACGATGTCCTTGCCAGGTCCCAGCTTCTTGGCTGTCTGGATGGCACCCCACACAGCGTGAGACGTCTCCAGCGCGGGAATGATGCCTTCCAACTGGCTCAGCAGACGGAAGCCCTCGAAGGCCTGGGCATCAGTGGCCGACAGGAACGTCGCCCGCTTACTTTCCTTCCAGTGAGCCAGTTCCGGTCCAACTCCGGGGTAATCCAGCCCGGCAGAGATGGAATGGGTGTCGGAGATCTGGCCGTGCTGGTCCTGGAGGATGTATGTGCGAACGCCATGCAGCACACCGACGGAGCCACCAGTTAATGTAGCGGAGTGTCGGTCCGTGTCGAGACCGTCTCCGGCGGCTTCTACGCCAACTAGTTGGACAGAGAGGTCCTTGGAGAAGGGGTAGAACATGCCAACAGAGTTAGAACCTCCACCAACACAGGCAACAACGGCATCCGGCGACTTGCCCAGCTCTTGCATCTGAGCCTTGGTTTCATTACCGATCACACTCTGGAAGGTCCTGACCATCGTAGGGAAGGGGTGGGGCCCAATGGCAGACCCGATGATATAGTGGGTGGTATCCAGGCGGACAATCCATGCGCGGAAGGCCTCATTCACGGCATCACGGAGGGTACGCGATCCCGATTCGACGGGGATTACAGTGGCGCCCAGCAGGCGGATCCGGAACACGTTCAAGGCCTGGCGACGGACATCCTCGGCACCCATGTAAATGGTACATTTCATGCCGAATTTAGCACACACGGTGGCAGTCGCGACACCGTGTTGACCAGCACCTGTTTCAGCGATGATCTCTGTCTTACCCAACCGACGAGCGATCAGGATCTGACCCAGGGCATTATTGATCTTGTGCGATCCAGTGTGGTTGAGGTCTTCCCGTTTCAGCCAGATGTTGGCGCCGCCGACATGCTCGGTCAAGCGTGTCGCCTGGTGAAGGCTCGATGGACGGCCCATATAGGGATAGTACGACCGATACTCCTCCCAGAAGGTCGGGTCCTCAAGAGCTGTCTGGAAACCGGCCTCGAGTTCGGCCAGACACGTTGTGAGGGCCTCGGGGGCGTATTGGCCACCGAAAGTACCGAACCGTCCTGGTCCATCAGTCACGGCTGCTGCTGCATCCTCGGTCGGGGCGACTGCTTTCGTTTCGGTTGTCTCGGGGATTGTGCTCGTCGATGCGTCCCGAGTAACTTTCCTCTGTGTGATCTTCAAGCAGTAGTCCTCGACTGCCTGAGCGGCCTGTCCGGCCGGGGCGTCAGCCAGGATGTTAATCACCTGACTGCCGATGACAGCACCGTCGGCGATGGACGTCACGCTCAGGAAATGCTCGCGCGTGCTGATTCCAAATCCAACAGCCACGGGGACATTGCCGGACAGCCCCTTGACGCGCTGAATGAGAGCGGGCAGCTCTGTGTTAAGGGACCCCGTGGCGCCCGTGACGCCCATGCGGGAGACGAGATAGATGAAAGAGTCGGCCATGCTGCAGAGAGCCTTCATGCGCTGCTCTGTAGTTGAAGGAGCGATCAGCGGGACGTAAGAGAGTCTGTCAATGGCGTCAGTAAGCCTGTCACTTCCAAATTTCCGTATTCACGAGGGCAGTGCCACCCACCCCATCTTGGTACAGCCATTGCGGAAGCGAATCGCGTCTTCCGGCGGCAAATCCACAATAATGAAGCCGTTGACGCCGGCATCCTTGCAATCAGCCAGGATTTGGGACTCCCCGTAGCGTAGAAGGGGGTTGTAGTAGCCCATGAAGAGGACGGGGGTCTTGAGTCCTTTCCGGCGGGCCTCCCGCACCATCTCCAACATGGAGGTAATGGTGACCCCATTTTTGAGGGCCTTCAGGTTTGATTTCTGAATGGTGGGACCGTCCGCAATCGGGTCGGTGAATGGAAGACCCAGTTCAATAATATCTACGCCATTGATCAGGGTCGGTTGATCGAAAGGATGGAGCTAAAAAGGACTCACCGGCTCCTCCGGCCTGCATGCCCAGCATGATGTCCGGGGTTTCCTCCGCCGTGGGGAATCCGGCCGTCACATACGTGACCAGCGCGGGGCGGCCTTCTTGTTGGCATTGCGCAAAGGTTTGTTTGAGATGGTCCATGGTGGATTGATTGTCTGGTGGTGGTAAAAATTGGAACACGAGGGGCGATACTTTTTTTATGGGGACCAAATTAACTACGATGAGTCAACGTTCGCCGCAATCCACCATGAGGTTCCAGTTGGCGGAACGGGTCCATCACTGTATCGGCCCGTCAATCAATTGGTCCCGCTGCGATATCGGTCTGCCCCTTCTTCAAGAACACAGACCAGTTCTCTGCTGAAACGGTCAAGTATTTATAGTACTATCTTACCACCATCACCAGTCCCATCCACAAACAGGAAGTTAGGAACCTTAAAGTCTGATAGCCTTTTGGCTTTGAATACATCCTCTATTTCTGTGCGCTCAGGGCGAAACTCCAACGTCCGACTAGGATAACCTGCCCCGATCAGTAGACTAAATTATTCGACAATGATCAAGGACCAACAATAACAACTCCGTGTATTCGATTCCGGCGAGCTATTCAATACGACAGTACCGTAAGACGCCAGTCCAAACTAGGCAGAACAATAACCTGGGGCAGCTCCAACCATGGAAGAACAGTACCGTATTATATCCATTCCACCCACGAACATCTTGAAGTCACCGACACCCTCCGAACATATATACATACAGACAGTACTAGTAGGTACATCAAACCCATGACCCAATGCGACACCTCATCCAACACCTCATCCAGCGCATCTGGAGAAGACCAACAACACTCGCCTTCTTCTTCACCACAGTCTTCCTCGTCGCTCCCCTGTTCCTGTACCATCTCCTCGCCTACCCCCTCGCCAACGATCCCCGTCTCGTCCCCAGCGCATTCCGCACCGCCACGAACATCCTCCTGGTCACCGCGCATCCAGACGACGAGACCCTCTTCTTCAGCCCGAGTATTCTCTATCGCAGTGACGATGCGACCGTGACCCGGGCTTTGTTGGCGCTGTCCTCTGGTTCGTATCCATTCTCTTCATTCTCATACGAAAAGTCTCAAACAACCCCTACCCATCCACCCGGACAACATATCGGTCATAATCTAACAGCAAACACAACCAGGCAACTACGACGGCATCGGCAACACCCGCCACAGCGAGCTGCAACGCAGCTGTGCCGAACTCGGGGTTCAGCCCGAGCGATGCGTGAACCTAGATCACTCCGAGCTCCAGGATGATCCCCGGAAATGGTGGCGGGAGGATCTAATCGAGGAGCTTGTGGGGCAGTACGTCCAGAAATGGAACATTGATTTGGTGGGTCTCCTGATTACTTTCTACATGCAACGGTTTTATCACGGTTTTAACATATATATATATATATCCAACAGATCATCACCTTCGATAATGGGGGTATATCCGGACATGTTAATCATCGGGCGGTTAGTGCTGGTGTGAGGTTTGTTCCTCCCCTCCCCTTCCTCATCTTCTTCTTCTGCTTTCGTAGTTTAATGATAGGTTCTTGTCATTTTGCCATCGCAAAAAACAGTATAATTGCACTAACAGTAGCCTAGTAAATACATATCCCAAACCCCACAGGGTCCACCGACGTATTCACTGCAGACCAAATTCCTGCTCCGGAAGTATGCCGGTCTGGCTGATTTGATTCCGACGTCGATGTCCTTCTCCGGGCGTATTCTGCGGGCGCTTGTATCTTCCCCACCGGAATATGATGGCGTCAACGTCGACAATGGGAAGAGCAATACGATGCAGGATCCCTACGGGGATAGAGCGCTGTTGGTCAGTGACTGGCGGAGGTATTCCCAGGCGCGAAAGGCGTTTGGTCAACATGGGAGTCAGTATTCCTTTGATCGGGTGTTTTACCTGTTGATCAGTCGGTATATGTGGGTGAATGATCTGCGGAGGATGGTCCGAGTAGAATAAAATACAAAACGAGGTGAAGTATCGGATACTACTATTTCTTAAGGTTGAGTGGAGTGGAGTATAGGCGTGCAATGCTATGCGGATTACCAAAGTCCATATGTGGATACTGTATGTACATACATCATGCGAATGTCGCTCGTTGCTCATAGTAGACACAGTATTCGTGACGGTAGAATAAGAATGGATAGGAAAACCCCAAAAGAGTACCGTACAAATAATCACACGACCTTTTCAGAAATCTTAGATGGTGACGGCGACGTCTCCCTTCTCACAGAACGCCGTCGGGCCACTATAGACAACGAAGCCACGACACACCCACCCACTACAACCGCAGAAAGAACACAATATAGAACCCGTCCCCCGAACTCCTCCACCATCCGGACGAAAAGTGCATCATTCGCATGCCAAGACGAGGTCCCCAGATGTCGGAAGAGCGGGGTGTCCACCTCTCCATTTAACATATGCATATTCGGACGACCGGGGGTACCGGACAGGATACGGAGCGACGTTCGATTTGCCTGGGTAGTATAAATTGTCCTACACCGAACACCACTCAGCATACCATACAAGCATACCCCAACGAGACAGAAGGAAAAGAGAACTCACGACGCATAGTGACACCCGGTACTGAACATAACCGTCACATACGGAAACAGGAACCAGCGACGATTGAACCGGGGGAGGTTGTCAATCAGATCGCGGACAAAAGAGTTCTTCGGAGTGGAAAGGATCATGCCGATGGAGAAGCCGGCGGGGTAGGCGGCGGGCGCGACGAAGTCGAACCTGCGCAGGGGCTCGAGCGATCGCTTACAGACGAGATCGAGGTCTAAGATCGCGCCTATGATGGATATGCGCGTGTCGCGCAAAGGTCAGCCCCGTTCGCAATTTCCCTGAGGGGGGGTCATGCTCTGGGTGGGAAGGGCGTGCGCACCTCCGTGGATGTACAGAATCATGTAGCGCAGTGCATCTACCTTCTGGACGAGGTATGGGTAGCTGTTCCAGGTATCCTGGAGCTCGGGGAAGTGTTCGCGCACGAACTGATTGGCGGTTGTATCGTCCCAGGTGTGTGTCTTCCATCCGGGATGTATCCGCAGACACTCTTCCCTGGCGGTCAGCCATTCTGGTCGGAGGGCTGTGCCTCCGAGGTGGACGTGGTGGAGCGTCGCGGGCACTAGAGACGAATGTGGGAGAGGTTGTTCGCTATCGTAGGCGCGAAAAGTGACATCGAAGCCGTCGCGGTCATGTGAGAGAATGGACCCAGCAGCGGACTTTTGCCAGATGAAAGGCATTCGGAGGAGCAGACGCAGCTGGACCGCCAA
The DNA here is from genome assembly GCF_001792695.1 of Aspergillus bombycis. NCBI lineage: Eukaryota > Fungi > Ascomycota > Eurotiomycetes > Eurotiales > Aspergillaceae > Aspergillus > Aspergillus bombycis. Next base: position 107,609 of record NW_019170040.1, on the reverse strand, counting down.
TGGCGACGTGAGGAAGAGCAGGAGCGACGCTAGAAGGCAGAGCACAAGTACTAGACGAACTCGCGAAAAACACATGGCTCACACGATCCTGTCTACGGTGGAAGGCTAGACTGTTTAACAATGGAGGCCAATTCAGCAGTAACAACTGTCAGTCAGGAGCTGTGGCGGGGAGCGGAGAGAAAGAAAAGTGGAAGGATGTGGTTGGCATGTAGAACTGGATACTGTTGCACAGCGACAAAGGGGAAGTTGGCATCTGGACGTAGGGGAATCTGCGCTTTCTGAACGGTGTCAGCATACGTAGATTGGCTGACAGTATAGAGAAAGGCAGCAACGTTCCTACTCCCGGATCCCACCATCCACCCAGTGTAACCGCCATCGAAGTGCGACCCTTTGGACCTCTCCGTCCACTAAGCTCAAGCTAAGCGTTGAGACAGCGTGGGCCTTGCTCATTCACTATTGCTAAGGCCCGTGTTCCCAATGGATGTCCTTTTGATTTCTGTTCCTTCGTGCACACATGCATTGATTCGTGGGATACATGGGCCAGTCCGTGGTAGACGGGGGCTGTGCCTATCTCCCTAATTCTGCTGTGTACGACGCGACTACGACTGAGTCCAGGATTACTCCTTGTCTCCGTAGTACGAAGGAGGCTATTTTCCGAAACTACGAGGGACGTCGTCGCACGATAGTCAGCTTCATTTACTGGTCATCAGGGACCATACCATCCGCTTTCACTTGAGACAGTACTGGATTGTTGTACGGAAATGAGTGAACGCTCATGCCGGCCTTATGCCTCCGGACATACATTGACTTCATCTCCAAATAAAGTGAGCGAACCCTATTGTATTTCTATTTGAATTAAGCCTGAAAACTAAAAATTAGTTGTTCGGAGTCCATCCCCGCGGTACACTATACCGGATATGGTAATGCCCAACCCAATATTCGAAGCTTAACCAGGAACCATACTCAAAATGCACTAGTCCCACGGTGCTGAGAATTCTCCTCAACAATTGGCCAATCACACGTAGATGGCAATCTTGAGCGACACGCTAAACCCTTTCAAGTATGAAAAAGCAAAACTCTGCTCCAGCGGTGCCTCAGGAACACACCAGTAGGATGGTTCGGCGATTGTATATCGAGTCAGAAGACTGCGTTGTTTTGGTCGACAATTCATGAAAGATACTATGCGGGGTGCTTAAAAGACATGAAAAAAACCCGGTAACTAACCATCAAATCCCTACATATTTAGGTCAATCGTCCAACTACCAACCCCTTATCGCCCCAGTCTTTGATCTTGCTCGGTGAATGGTCCTTGCTGATGCCATTGGGCTCGGTGTTTGCATCACGATAACCAAGAGGCAAAGGCCGAACGCCGACCAGATAAAAACCCACCACCAGTCGGGATCTCCACTGTAAGATACCAAATCCCAAAAATGTCGCCGAATAAAAGTGTCGCGGTAATCGGTACTGGCCCTGCTGGGGCAATTGCAGTCGATGCGCTAGTGCAGGAGAAAGCCTTCGACGTTGTGCGCGTGTTTGAACGGCAAGAAAAGGCCGGCGGATGCTGGTAGGCAAAGATCTGGAAACAGTGACGGTAGTACCAATGTGATTAACGGCCAATAGGGTGTCAAGAGAGAACGAGAAGCCGGTCCCTCTGGACATTGACAATCTCTCTGCAAGGACTGCAGATAGGCCGGTTTCAATCCCCGCCAATCTGCCCCGATATGTTCCCACAGTGTCTCAGCACCGCTACTTTGACTCTCATGTCTACCCCACTTTGCACGCCAATGTGGCTGCCTCGGTCATGGAGTACTCTCAGGAGCAGATTCCGGACATCCTCTCCGACTGGTCTGTTCACATCCACGGCCCGGACACGCCGTTCCGTCACCACACGGTGATAAGGCAGTATATCGAGGATCTCTTGAACCGTAATGGATATCAAGACCTCGTTGAGTACAACACGACCGTTGAGCGGGCAGAAAAGGACCCCAAAACCGGAAAATGGACACTAACGCTGCGACGCGCCGGCGAACCCAATGGCTTGGATTACTGGTGGACCGAAACCTTCGACGCTCTGGTGGTTGCCTCCGGGCACTATGCGGTGCCGTATGTCCCTGCCATCAAAGGATTGAAAGAATTCGCAGAGAAGTACCCCGGCAGTGTTGAGCACACAAAACAGTACCGGGGACCTGAAAAGCACAAGGGCAAGGTGAGATGTCTATCACTTGCAGAGACCCACTTTTCCTTGACCACATGGATGGCTAACAGGTCAACAGCGGGTAATTACCGTCGGGGCCTCTGTCTCCGCCGCAGACACCGCTGCGAGTCTGGTAAACCATGCAAAGGGTCCCATTATTGCCGTTGTGCGCGGAAAGTACAACACCTACTTTGGCGACGAGGCGTTCAAGCACCCTCAAATTGAGCGCCGCCCACCCATTTCGCATATAACCACCGAAAACGGGGAGAGGACGGTGTACTTTGAGGACGGGACGTCAGTATCGGACGTCGACCACATCATCTTTGGCACCGGCTTCACATGGACGCTGCCGTTCTTACCTGATACCCCAATCCGGAACAACCGTGTACCAGATCTCTATTTACACGTGTTCCACCAGCAGGATCCTTCCCTGGTGTTCTTAGGAGCGGTATGTTTCTCTGAAGTGTCTACTACACAAAACCCAATAACTGACTGGAGTAGGTTGGCGCCGGGTTGACTTTCAAGGTCTTTGAATGGCAAGCCGTGGCCGCCGCGCGCGTTCTGGCCGGAAAGGCACAGCTGCCATCTCTGGAAGAGCAGCGGAGGTGGGAACAGGATCGCATCGCAAAGAAGGGCGACGGTCCGGGATTCCTGATGATAAATCCCGACTTTGAGGCGTATTTCGAACAACTTCGACAGCTCGCAGGCGAGCCGGCCGAGGGAAAACCAGGACGGATACTGCCGCCATTCAAGCAGCAGTGGGTGGATGATTTTAATGCTGGACATGAACGGCGGATCCGCATGTGGAAGAAGGCCAATGAGGCTGGGCGAGTGAGTAAGTTATAGAGATAGATTTACATAGACATGAGCATAGATATGTATATAAATGAACTGAATATATTCCATTGATCTGAATTATTCCATCCATCTATGTCGGTTACTCCTAGTTGGATATGTTCAGTCAACCAACCAATCACTCAAGAGACTAGCCATTGAACATCTAGCTATGCAGGAGCCTCACCAATAAGGCCAGATCCGTACCGTATACGCCTGAAACCCTACAAAAACTCTATTATACGGATATGCATAGGAAAATGGCGTAGTACCATCATGAAACCAAAAGGCTATATACAAATAAAACGCTTACTAAACGTAGATACATATATCCCCAGAGTCCTTGTACGCACGTCCAAGATGCTCTGCTCACCATGTCCGGGCTGTGGTGGAGACTTCAACCTAGGCTGAATCCCCTCAGGTTACCGTATGACCATTTAACCAGCCTAGTAGAAGGCTATACTACTCAGCAATGGATTTGTTCGATGATGACATACTCACAGCTCTTGAGCCCCCCCCCCCCCCCCCCCCCTTCCAGTGGGGATACTTACAGGGTTCCTGTGAGAATTTTGCATCGCAGCCCGTAACACAGTTGACGCCCAGAGATGTTTAAGAGTGCAGGCCAAGACTTGGAAGAGCAAAGAGATGCTATCTGGTTTTGACACCATTCCGTACAATACGAGGCCTATGCGCAGCCTATAGTTGCGCTCTCAACAAAACACTACGCTGGCTATCAAGTGAGGTTCCAATCTTAACAATACGGCAAGCATCCACGAATCGGATATGTACTTCTTGCTATGCGATAATGGAATATGATATGTCGCCCCGGAAGACGTATATTAGCTTTGGACAAAGAGGTAGAAGCAAGCGGACAAAGATAGTCTAGTTTGGGCGCGGATGCGGAGGGTAGCTAGGGCTGATCTGCAGTAACTTTATTCTAAACCCCGGGGCGCATGCAACTTGATATTATGCGGTTTGCTGCATTTTAACATGTAAATATGTTTGTGATAAGGAATTTAGATTGCGAAAGACTACGCGTATAGTCCAACCCTTTTTATCATTGATTGAACAAGTAAGGTTCATTCTCCGGAGCTGCCATGGCGAAGAAAAAACTCTCCGTCAGGCACATTATTTGATTCCTTATGCTGATACTGCGTAACCACTGACTGTAAGCTGTACGGCGGCTTCTCCACAATAGAGCTAGCCTTAATGCAAGTTGGGCGTTTGCTATAAAGACATACAGGTGCTACTGAGTAGGGACAAGAATCTGGGCGTGAAGTAACTGCATCACTTCTCGTGCATACTTGAAATGGCGGTCTGCTGAAGACGCCATATACGAACTTTAATTTAGCTGCAGCTAAGCTCGAGATATGTACCTCTGTCTTGGATCCTTATGGCAATGGATACTTCATGTAATATGGTGCACTGGCGTCACATGACGATCTAAGCCCCCTCTCCTCAAATTCTCTAGACTCACCATCACGTATTCCTCCAATCAATTAGTAGAATCATACAATATAGTCTACTGCAGACGACAGCTATAAAGCTCATCAACTGGAATCAGTCAGTCCAGGTGTGCCATGACATCTGTCCGTTGGTGGCACATTGCCAAAGCTACCCAGCTCTGCACCACCAAGGCAAGCTTAAACCAGAAAAATTCATTCAGTGTATGAACTATAATTTCACTGCCGTGAAGTATTGACAATATCTTGTTACACAAGGCCTCTCAGGCCCAGAGTACAACGAAGCGCCCGGTTTGCCCCGTTCAATATAGCTCACGTTTTAATAACGAAACCCCCGGCTAGGAGAAGTTGTGCATATTATAAGTTACAGATATATATTTCCAGATGGATATAAATGCCCCAGTTGAGATACTGATTCTATAGCTCCTGTTTCCCAGAACACCAAATCCACCTGTCTTATTCTTCCTTTCATCGAGCAAAAATGCACTGGTCGTTGATCATCACCTCCTACCTGGCTGTTCTAGCTGCCAGTCAAGTCAACGACGAACAGCACGAGACGACCAGCGTGGAGTCCCAAGACATATTCAAAGACTGCAAAGCACTCCATGTTTGGACCGTCCCGAGCCTCGACGAAGATGGCGACAAAAACGAAGACAAACCAATCCAGTTCTTAGCGGGAAGGTGTCCAATCAAAAAGGATGGGGAAGTTGTGAGTTGGGCGGATACGACAATCGACCTGAACGAATGTTTCGCTTGGGATGCAAACACACACAAGCTTGTCCCCCATATAGATCACACCCAGACTGAGTATGTAACATCTGGGTTCTATCGCGGGCAACCTGCTAACACGAAAGGTTTAGTGGCAATGGATTCCGCGATGGCAAGTGCGATCGCTGTGTACTCCATGAGCATGAGATCCGGTGCTGGTGCGATAACGTGGATGAGAAGGATAAGGATCCCGAAATGAAGGCGGCGATAAAGACGATCAATATTGGTAAGCATCTTGCACTTTTACGGATATGCTTTCTTACTGACTGGGTGCAGAGGGAAAGATTGTCTATAAACAGGACGAAGGGCTCGCTTGCGCCACTGAAACGGCATAGTGAACCAGCACCTGCTTTATACCAGTCTAAGCTCGATTGGGGATGAGAGAGATTCCGGCTGTGCTGGGAAGTTGGTTGATGATGGGACTGAGTGCTGGTTTGTCTGCGTGTTCGAGAATTTGTGGCAGATCTTGATGTATGAATGTGTTTAGCTCGGATTTCGGGGTCAGCCAGTCTGTGGTAGATGGCAATACATCAGACTATTCTGGTGGACAATGCCTTCACTTTTGAATGATGCCGCTTTGCAGTTTGAAATAGGTGCAGATATTGAGGGGCTGTAGGGATCGGCTGTTGCCCTAACCGCCTTGATAGGGGACAGTCTACAGATATCATATCACCCGGCTTCTAACAGCAGGCTCAAAGTAGAGGGTAAAGACGGCCCATAGCCATGGTATCCACAGTCTTTCATGGGTTGATGATGGTTGGCAAGGACTCCTGGTAGTTTTCGTATGGTTGTAAAAAGGTACAGAGAATTAGTCCGTGGTGGACATATGGCACAACCGTTGTTATGAAATCTACCTCAAATTCTACTGACCATGAACACTATATGTCAAGCAGATGGCAATGCGTTTATTATTATTATTATTATTTATTTATTTTTCTTTTAGACCAAAGTCGACACATGGCATGTTTTGCCTCCTTCACTTGGGCCACGACTCACTTCGAGGCCATTAGACTCTTGCACTTTGAAAGTCCAAAATCTAGAAAAGTCTTTAGCCCATATTGATATTAACATGTGTTCCCCGAGCCCATTTAATAAATAGAATGAGTAGTACCCCTTACGATAGGTGAACCGCGTTTTGAGCTTCGACCCGCCGCCGGGTTTTATATCCGGGCATTCCGTAGTTACACCGGGTAGATTGTTCGTGATATCACCACTACCGACAGTCAATATCTATGGGACAATATACTATAGGTTTCTTTACGATCATCGTGGACTCCTATTGATCCTTTCACTCAAATTTCTAAAGCTTGGTACCGCGTGCAACTTTTGTGGCATATGGATCCGCCGCCTGACATTCCGATCTTAAGCAAGCGTCGTTTATATTTCTAGATATGGTCATTGTAGTCCTCTAAAGGCTCAGGTGCATATTATAATGAATGTAGTGATTATCAAAAAGGATACGAAGTAGATCAGGGAGTGATATATTCTCATAAGACCCGTATAAATAAAATTGTTGTCAAACCTAGGAGTACTTTGTCTCCGTGTTCTCATGAAACGTTACATCAAGACATCATTGACTTTTTCTCGATCAGATTGCCTTACAAATCGACGCACTTGAGAACCTGGGCTATACCTGGCATAAGTAAGTCTAAGATGTCATATATGTCATCGAGTCTATTTGAGGACCTAGCCATTATAAAGTCAATTGCTCACCCCATACTCCAGGGCCTTCCTCTTCGTCCTGAACAAAGCCCTCTACTTACTTTTACTTCCAAAACCACTATTAATTTCGATCTTAATCAACCACCATGCGTCTCTTCGCCCTCCTGACCGCTTCCACCCTTGCACTCTTCGTAAGCCCTAGTGTTGCGAACAGTCCTGTTGCAACGGTATGTTTACTATTACACCGTCCATCCACGTCTTATAAGTTGAATTGCAGCCACTAAGAGACCAAATTAGGTCATTATAACGACTGACCAGGGAGCGTTCGCGCGTCTTGCCCGGTCTTCTGAATGTGTACCCGTCGACTCGGAGTACGTAGACCTATAAACAGCAAGTAAGCGAGAACGATGCTAACACTCCACAGCATCCAGTATGAGCCCGTGACCCGTATAGACATTGCGCCATACAGGCCTGGGATTGCGATCGACTGTACATTTTTTAGGTATGATGATACTCCTGTCGCATCCGCTGACAATCATTATCTAATACGACGCCAGGGACCCTGTTTGTCATTCAGGCTCCTCTCATTCTTACACTCTGCACGAGGGCAGCCATACCTTCAAGCGTCCGTTCCTTGTTTCGAGCTTCGGGTGTGTGGCATCGAACAGGGAGGATGCGTTCCTGTGATGTGTTGGCGGAATATGACCGAGGGAACAACGGAGCTGTGTGCTGTGTAATCTCAGACTGTCTGGAATGTCAATAGTTAATTAATCCATATGCCCTTCCAAACAGGAGGTGCAGTACTCCAAACACTTGGTTCACTACTTGTGTAGGAGCTAGGTCTGTATAGCTCTGAACCGAACACCGACGTTATGCGGGGTGTCTATTGTTAGTGAAGAGTATAAAGTGTAACTAGTAGGTCTAGGCCACCACAGGATTGAAGCATGATAGTCGTCAGGGTATTATATGCAGAATAAAACAAGTCCGCCTGCGCCGATCACTGGACTGGGAACAATGATGGGGCAGATTGACTCTTCAGAGAATACGTACACTTGCCTGTCTGGATAGAGTGGATCGGGGTCCCCGCCAAACCGGACCCGCTGACAGCGGGTGGGGTTGGAAATAACGTGTGGAATTTAATTTTTGTATCGTCTGGATCAGGTATACAACAGCTACCTCCTTACCCTACCTTGACATTTGAAGATCCCCCAGTAGAAATATACATGCACCTTCACTCTTCGACTACTACTTGCCTGACCCCGATGCCAAGACCCGTTGCCTCTTCTTCTGCGCCAATCATCATGACTATAAATGAGTCATCGTGAGCCTGTATGGGCCATTTTGTATACAGAACCCACGTAGTCATTGAGGATTCTATAAAAGAGCCTGTATTCACAATGAAAACATTAAGCCGATCAAAATTGAATGAACCGGTCAATACACATCGCAAGCCAAAGCCACTCAACTACAGCGATGGACCAATATAACACGAAAGAGGATGTCCTCAAGTTAGGCATCGTCGACCCAGAGCTCGAAGAAGTAAGTGAGCAGACAACCTTTTCCTGAATATTGTCTCATCTCATCCTCAATAAGATTCTCCGGCATAGTCCATCCCCTTCAATGGACCTTTCAGGACCTATTGCGCCAGTTCGCCAGATAGTTGCGACAATGGAGAAGACGGCATACGATTCCTGTCCCAGCTTCGACGCGCAGGAAACTGTGATTGATATCCCGATGCGCGATGGACATCAGAGCAATCTCCACATCGTCAAGCCGGGCAACTCATCTGGGGCAAACCCGGTCGTTGTTCTGATCTTCGGCGGAGCGTTTGTCATGGGCAGCAACATCCAATCCATTGTCTGGGCCCGCACGATCGCAGCTCTGTACGGTGCTACCGTGGTGCAGCCCACCTATCGCTTAGCACCGGAACACAAGTTCCCGACAGCCCCAAACGACATCTGGGACAGTGTGCAATGGATCGCAGCCAACGCGTCTGCGCTTGACGCCGACTTGACGAAAGGGTTTGTGCTAGGTGGCGGATCGGCAGGCGGGAACCTTTCAATTGTGACAGCACACCGAGCCGTGAAAGAGAAGCTCTCGCCGCCAATCACGGGTGTTCTAGCCAATATCCCCGTGTGTATGAACCAAGACACCGTGCCGGAGAAGTACAAGGAGCTTTGGGTATCTCGGGAGCAAAACGGATATGCTCCTGGAAACCCCGGCTTAGATACCAAATCGGTTCAAGGTTACGAGGCTCTCTACCAGCAGGATTTCCTGTCGGAGGACTTTTCGCCGTTTAACTCGATAGTGCCCTTCTCTGCCCTTCCACGCACGTATGTTCAGGTCGCAGGGCTGGATGTTCTCCGCGACGACGGCATTGTCTATGCCAAAGTGCTGAGAGATAATGGCGTTGAGGTGAGGCTTGATGCTTATCCGGGCATGCCACATGGCCATTTTAATTTATGGCCGCACTTGAAACAGTCAATCAAGTCTCAAGAGGATACTATCTGGCATTTTGGATGGCTGTTGCGTCGCCAGGTGCCCAGGGAAAGGGTGGAGGAAATTGTAGCTCAGACTCGGAAATGATGTGGTTACTGTAAATATCTAGTTTAAATCAAGACGCAAGAAACCGGGCCAAAATGCAGCAATTATTAATAGACGAAGACAGTCAGCTGACGGTGGAGTGGAAATGGTTCCTCAGCAGCATGATACAGTAGTCTCCCGTGACCTAGACACAGACATATTAGCCCTAGCTACTGATTGCATGGACGTAGGACTTCGTTTCAAATGCCCTACGTACTAGATATTGGTTTCAATCCAGAAAACCCACATCACTTGATCGATACATGCGATACTCCACATGGAATAACCTATTGGATGAAGGCGATACAATGCAAGGCCGACTCGAAGCCTGCCGGTGTAGAGACGACAGCCAGTCCTGCAGTATGTGCTCACTATACAAATAATATCTCTCATAGGTTGTCCTCTGACAATTTGTGGTCACATACTTGCTGAACCTGTAGTGTACTCATCCAGAAGACAAGAAGCAACTCCACAGTCCACACAAGAAACGAGAAACAGCAACACCAAGTAACCCTAGTCAAGTGCATATACTCCCCCAACCCACAAAACCACAGATACTAACCCCAAGCAACCCCAGAAAGAAACAAGTATAGCCCACCTAATCAGCTCAATTTACCCGCATTCTGCCAAAATAAACCGAATGTAACCATTCGGAGTATCTCCGACCGAGTAGACGTCTACCCCTCTCGAAGATCCCCCAACAACCCCTCTTCTCACAACCCAACTCACTCAGAAGCCAACAGCAATGGACTCAGTAAAAGGAAAAGTTTACGCCGTAACGGGCCTCGCGGGGATCGGCCTCGCCGTCGCAAAACAACTCTACCACTCCGGCGCGCGCCTCTCCCTCGCCGACATCGACGAAACGGCCCTCGCCGCCGCGTTTGCGCAACTCGATTCCGACGCTGAGAATGTGCTCACGACCAAGGTAGACGTGGGCTCTTCGGTGTCCGTGGACGCGTGGATTGAAGCTACGGTCCAGCGCTTCGGGCGGTTGGATGGCGCGGCCAATATGGCGGGGATGATTGGGAAGAAGCATGGCACGGGTCGACTGACGGAGCAGGACGATGACGAGTGGGATCGGCTGCTGAGGGTGAATTTGACGGGGACGATGTATTGCGTGCGGGCGCAGGTGCGCAGTATCTCGGCGACGTCGGGGAAGGGCAGTATCGTCAATGCGACGAGTATTCAGGGTCTGAGAGGGTTTGGATTGCATGTGGCGTATTCGGCGTCGAAGCATGGGGTTATTGGCTTGACGAAGAGTGTGGCGAAGGAGGTTGGGCCCGACATTAGGGTTAATGCGGTTGCACCGTGAGTGTCCCTTTTTCTGTCACTTTTCTTTGGTCCTGCCTTTTCCATGGAGGTGGGGTATTTGTCGGCGATGCTGATGTGCTTCTAGAGGATCGATCCAGACTCCTTTGCTGGACAAGTCGATTGTCATTCAAGGCGGGTATACACAGCCCTCAACTATCATTCCTCGCCCCGGGACGGCGGACGAAGTTGCTCAGTCGGTGTTGTTCCTGCTCAGTGACGCTGCCTCGTTTACAACTGGTACGGTCCTTCAGGTGGATGGTGGTTGGGATCCATAAGTGGCGTTGTTTGGAGAATTGACGGAAACGATACGGTTCATCGTCATATCTAAAGTGTAGTCTATAAACATATGTACACACGAGTCGTCCAGCGATCCTTGCGAACATGATCTATACATGAGGCCAGACACATCTGCATCTCTACATCTCAATCGAAATAAGTGTTTCTTCGAAAAAAGAAAAAGGGTATCATAGGAAAATCAGACAACCATCAACGTGATATCATCCGTGGAGCCACAGAAAGCCTGTCGCGACTAGGAATATAAAGGGCAATATGAGTTTCTGACCAGTGAAGCGAGCTGGAAGTAGAATCAGAGCCAAGCAACACATACACAAGATGACGACCACGGTGGAGTAATTAGGCTGAAGAGTAGATGCGACGTTCGTTTCTCTGCCAGAAGCTATCAGTATGAGTTCCTCTTTCAGGGCCGGGGAACAAACCTTGCGACAGGCCAGCCATCTTCGTAGTCAAGATAGCTCCAACCCAGAAGGGCATCCTAGAAGGTCATTATTAGTGGCTCTATGCTGATTGTTGCCAGGTGTACTCACGCCATGCAGGAATCCGACACTTGTGTTAACTGCGAGGGTGGGACGTTAGCTAGGCCTTTAATACAAAGCGATATCGGTACACATACGATAATGGTAATATAAAATTTCTGGATCCGTGGTAGTGGCAGGCAGTACCCCGAGTCCACCGGGAGCATAGACGATTCCATGGTTCGAGTCGTAGACAGTGGTGCCGCCTCCCTCCGTCAGTTCCTTTCCGTGCTTGTCCACAAATGGGCCGCGCACATCCTTTGACCTTCCCACACGGATACTGTACTCTTGCCCCATAGTTGGGAACCCTTTATTAAATTGACAACATTTTCCATGACTAAACCACAGATAATAATAGGGCTCTTTATAGCTCATAAAAGACCCTTCATCCGGCTTCGGCTTTCCATCGGGTAAATACACCAGATTCTTCGCGTCTGGATGCTCCGGGTTCTTGACGGACAACAAGTCATCGGCCAAGGGCACTTGGAAAATACCATGCCAGTAACTTCCGTATAGCAGATACGGCTGTCCGGTCTGTTGGTCTACTATGAATGAGGCATCAATGGCATTAGAGACAGTGTAGGGCCAGACATGGGCCAAAGGCCCCTTTTCAGTGTAGACTAGGCCTCCATGGTCTGTCCAAGAGCCGCTTTCGATCGAGTCTGTACTTGCAACGCCGATAGCACTATTGCGAACTCCGTTCTTGCTGACAGTATAGAAACAGTAAAACTTCCCCTTCCATTCCACTGTTGTTGGAGCCCAGGGACGCGTGCGGTTTTGTTTTTCGATGACGGTGGGTCCGTCTAGCACTGTGCCAATATTCGTCCAGGGCCCTGACAAACTAGATGATTTGAATATGGGGACTTGGATCCCTCCTTTGAACAGATAGAAATTATTGTCGTGCTGCAAGATATTAGGGTCATGGGCGTGGATGTGGCCTTGATTTGGCAAGGGAAACCTTTCCGTTTTTGAAAACACGTTTGGGGGGTGACGGAGGTTGGAGTTTTCCGAGGGTGCCGCTTGCACCATGCCCAACAGGCAGGCCAGAGATATGATGTAATTTCGAAGCATTGCGGTTGCTCTCAGCCGATAGGAAGGCTGAGATGAGTGTCAATACAAGAGGGGTGAAGATAGCATTGAAGTGTGGTCGCGGAGCCCGGGGAGAGCTGGACGATAAGGAGCCTCCAAAAACGCTCAGCAATTGGCACTGCCCGCTTGTGATGTCCCGGAGCTTGATTTCAGTGGTTCTCAGACCGATAGGCAGCCACGATCTTCGGAGACCCACTCAAATAATGCAAGGGTCTCGACACAGCACTCTGGAGTAAAAGAAAGTCACAACGGGTGGCAGTGCACATCGCGGGAAGGGCGAAAAAGTAAAGCCAAAGGGAAATTGGATCGACGTTTCAAGTGAGTGTGACAACGCCTTGGGAGGAGGCGCAGAGGGAATCGGAAAATTAGCCAGGGACCTTCCAGCCTGAGGAGCGGGATATTAATAACTGCGAATTAGCTTCTACCAAGCTTTTCAGGCACCTGAAAGGGTCACGAACTGACGGCCAATCGTTGACTCCACATGGCTTCAGGGGAATTATCGGGAGGATTAGATAAACCCTAGTGGGGATCTGCGTCAGAATGTTCCGAGTAGGTGTCAAGTTCCTGGGGGAAGGAAGGCTCAGACCCTCGCAGAGACTTTCCATTGCGTATACGCGGCCTACAATCAGGCCCAGGAGTTCTGCGCACTAGTCATCCATACTGAGTTGCAAATGCTCAGGACAAGTCGATCATGATATCCGCTTCACAGTCCTGTTACACGTGACTTGCCGACTTTTATGTGGTTATGTAAGCGCCTATAGTTAACTATGAGGGCCGACAAAAGTCATGGTCTTTGCTAAATATGTGGTAATATTGGCTTTAAGGGATATACCTAGCATATGGTCTGTGAAAGTACTCTGACAACTCAAGATTGCCGGCAGAGCGGTCGGATCGTGCCAAAATGACCCTGGGGGCTTGCCGTGCTTTTGCCCTATACTCCGTACAAAGCTTGGGAGATTTCCACACTTTGGTCCATTTAATTGACAAAGATATAATGCCTCATATTCTGTGCTGTGGTTTGCAGTGGAACTGGCCTTGAAACAAACAATGGAAAGATAAAATCCGACCTAAGGTACTCTTCCTGGCTTGCTCCTAACAGTCCTAACATAACGCCCTTCTATCCATAAGTTCCGCCGCTGTGGGTACAATCCACTGTCTCCATCATGAATCAATGGGTATGCGATGTGCAAAGGGGGCATTCAAGGCCCTGGTAAGATAGACTGAAATCTTCTTCATATGAGCTTGCTATTCAGATCTTCTCTTTGTGTTTAAATCTCAGCAATTATCTACAAGATACCTGAAACTCGACTTTTCTGTCGGCAATGCATATCACCTGGCTTGGATATGTGATATTCACGGTCATCACTTGCATACCCCTCTACCAGTCCTGGACGCATCCACAGTCCTTTATTCATACCACTCAGGCCTTGTTTGTATCGTTCTGGCTTTGCGTCACGATCCATTTCTGCCTAACCTGGCGCCCTGCTAAGATGGCGCCTGTGAACACCGGCCAGTATACTTTTGTATATTCTCTTACGAATAATTCTTGAATACTAATGCGTTAGAGATGGTAGACTGGCCTCCAACTATTCAAACTGAACATGGACAACGCACATTAGATTGCAGCATGGCGTGGACAGCGGCTACAGTGTGGCATAGAAAACGTCGCAAGGGATAAGGAATGCTTCTTCAGCTAAGGACTAGTGCTCTGAAAAGGCGTTAGGTGCTGGTGGTAGCTGGCTTCTTGTGCTTGGTTAGGATTCACACTTCAAAATAGAGTCCTGTTGGTTCTCGTTCTATCAGTGAAGCTGATATATTCTATTGTGTGGAATTTATAACCTTTGTAACTCCCATTAGTAACACCAGTACCTATGTATCCTCACCATTGGAATGATAGGAGACAGATTCAGCCCGGGACTCACTCATCCAACTTAATGTTCCCCCGGACCGAGCCAACATGGGTTATTGGAGACAGTACCAAACACTCCTCAATCGTTAAGCTGGAACCCCAGTACGACTCGTTTTGATAAATAATCGCAGTTAGACAAATAAGCCAAGATATATCGTAGCCTACCCGATCTTCCTCTAGTTACGCAACTTGTGCTTCGATAATATAAGTCTTGGCACTTTGAAAAATAATGCTGTAGATGGTATATATTATCTCTCCTAAATACTGTATTACCTAGTTCCCCAACCAAACAGATCTCGCATTGTCTCTTTTACAGACCTGTAGAATTCCCGGATAAGGGTATCTTGCCCATATTGAGTCATAGAGAACCCATGACACCTGTAAGCTTCCAGGTGATGGTGCCGATTGTTGTCGGCAGTGTAAGTCATAAAAGATTGCAATAGTTAGATAGAGAGGAATTGATCCTTCGAGACCCTATATGTATTTGGTGGGAACCCTCTATATCAAAGACCAAAGAAGGGTGGGAATATCTGGACAGCCTTTAGAACAACCACCCTTGCAAGCATTACGTACCGCTGATTTTGGATCTGGGTGTGCCGTATTAAGAAGTTGAACGGGGAATACCTGAGCATCATTACGGGTTTTACAGGCCTGGCCAGATGCATAGGGTGACAAGCTTACCGAATATCTTAGGATATTATAGAGAGATTGTAGGATATGCGGGGTTATGGAAAACCCGTTCTAGACTCGGCGGGGAAGTCGCGATACGATCACATAATAGCTGCGGGGAATGAGAAATTCAACAAGAGATACAAATATTCTCCCCTCATTCCTTTCCTTTATGTCTCCAACATCCGCTGATTTTTCTTTCTTTCTTTCTTTCCTTTTTGTTTTTTTTAGAGCAGCAAATCACCAAATAGCATCATATTCTCAATTACCTATCCACACCCTTTGATAGTAAATCATGTCCCGTCCCAGCCTCGATCACATCGTCATTCTCATCTCTCCTGACGCCCTCCTCAGCCTATCCGACCGTCTCCAGCATGACTTCGTTGTAGCACCGGGTGGGACTCATGCTGACGGACTGACCTCGAACAAATTGATTCTCCTCCCAGACGGAGTCTACATCGAGTTCATTGCCTTTGCCAAAGATGCCGATCCCGAGCAGCGCAAGAAGCATCGCTGGGGAAACTTGAAGGAAAACACGATTATTGACTGGGCACTGACATTGCCAAGCGAGGATGATTTCGCTGCCGTCCAGCAGCGAGTTCTCGACTCGAACGCTGGCTTGTCATACCAAGATCCGATTGCCGGAGGTCGAAAGAGGGAGGACGGAGTCATCTTGGAATGGGCCGTCAGTGCCCCGAGAGACGCCGATGGCAACGCAATCTTCCCGGGGCATCTGCCGTTTTGGTGTCTGGATAGAACCCCTCGGCACTTGCGAGTGCCCTACCAGGAGCAGTTCGACCTGACCCAGCATCCGAGTGGGGTGCGAGGAATATCCTCGGTCTCGGTGTCTGTTCCTGGGGCACAGTTTTCCGATCTGTCAACAGCGTACGATGCGATCTACGCCCCTGAGGGCTCAAGGGGGCTGGAACCCGGAACTTGGCATTATGAGGTTCCCTCGGGATCGGGAGATGGCAGGCACACCATCTCCTTGTCTGCGAATGAAGCGGAAGCAGCGGTCACGCTCACCTTTCATGGAGAACAGAGAGGCCAGGTTGAGCTTCTGCCCGGGCTTACCGTCGTCGTTGAGTGAGTAGAGATATGTCCCTCATTTACATAAAGTGTACGTCGGGAAGAAATCAAAGAAAAGTATGAGTCAACAGGCAGGCCCATGAAGAAGACCGTCACGCCATGATAAATTCAACCACCTGATAGAACATGAAGCTTTCGCATTGCTTTGTTCATATTCACAGTGATTTTATATTCCATCAATACCTCGAGCAGACAGGCTTCGATATGTCTCAATAGGCCTCATATTAAACTTGCTAAACAATAATCCTTTTCGCTGCTACTTGGTGCAATTTCTAGATTTAGAGTATCATGAATCAAGGCCTTTCTGATTTCAAAACAACCCCATAACACAATTACCAGCCTGTAAACAATCAATAGCTCTGATTATTGCAATCCCTGGCTGCCACTAAACACCACCTAGTTGAAAGACAACCCATGCTCTATCGGACTTCACATAATCCATCGATGCCATGAGTACAAGCCTTGCTCTCCGGTGGTGAAGGAGGGGAAGAAGGCCTCGATAGTAGGTATTCCGGGAGTTGGGTTAAAGACTGTTGACCGGACTTCGTTCATGGGGCGCTCGAGGTCGGGACCAAAACTAGGACCGGTGCCTGCAAGAACCAGTTTGCGTACAACATCAGGAGCATCGAAGGCCACCTGCTGAGCGATGTAGCGTCCCATGGAGAAACCAAGAACGTCGACCTGATGGATGTTCATGGTTGGTAAGAGGACCCCGAGAAAGGCCAAGAGGTTTAGAGCAAAAGCCCTGATGCTAGGCGTTATCGTGCCACCGCTATGGCCAAGACCGGTGTAGTCTTACGTGATGAGTTGACGGCCGGTAGCGGTCAAGTTGTTGATGACAAAAGGATCCCAGGTGTCGATGGTAGATCGAACGTGATTATGCATAAGAAGAGGTGGAGAATCGTCGCTCGCATTTCCAATAACGCGGTAGGCGTACTTGGTGTCATCAACCTCCAGGTATAGAGTATTTGCGGTCTCCTGAGTAGACATTATGAGGATATGGTATTTGTGGAGTATGAAATGGGAAGGGGTAAAACTCAGCAGTTGCTACGAATGGGCTAGCCTTTATATCTCGCGATTTCTACCGCCCAAGGTCACTCAGATAGCATGTAATCATGCTCCCTCGTCGTTCTATCACCTTCTGAATTTATAAGCAATCTGAACTTTGCTCTAACATGCTAAGACAAGTGGGACAGAGTATCAATTTGGCTTGGTGTGTCATGGCTTGTCTTTAGAAACTTGACACTGAAAAGGAAAAGATGGGTAACCATACGTGATACAGCATTTCCCGGAAATGGCAAAGATGGGTACTTCCGTAGGAGAGAGCCATAGGTGCTGCAAGACATTTCATTATAAGAGAAATGCGCAATACCAAGTTGAACTATATATCTCTACTCCTGGGTCAGGGTGCTAGTTTCCCGCCAGCAAATACGGCACCCCTGGGTATATCAGAGGGAGAAGTCAAACGTCACGCATGGCATTCTAGACTGTGGCAGTCAATTGTTCCATACGTTCTTGTGTTGATCAGAGAACCTGTTGAAAACAGTTCCGTACCGAGAAGTGGAGTGTACGGACCAACGATTCGTAATCACGATAGATGTGAAGTGCTAGGGACTGTTTGCTCAGAACTGATTATGATATTAATCCTTTATTAAGCAAGCTCGGCCTTCGGGCTACCGTAGATTCCTCTAGTTGAGTATATGTCACGTGATGCCACGGAAGCCCGTCTTCACAACACAAGGACGCGGATATCCCGTCCACTTGACAAGACAAGAGTTGACCCAGATTTGTCATCGACCGCATCATGGAGTCTTCTATGCAAGACATAGCTGGTGGGGGTCTCTTACTGAGCAGCCAGCATCGATCGTCACCTGACAAATAGTCGTATTTTTGCGTTGTGGTCCCTTCCCTATAAAGTCGTGATGCTGGCCGAGGAACCCTAATTCTTGTATTCAACTTCGCTACTGCTTTGAAAAGAACCCTTGATAACCCTTCTACTCTCAATCCTGAAATCATGGCTCCTAAGATTCTATTTGTCCTGACCAGCTGTGGCGAGATGAGCAATGGTAAGCCCACCGGGTGGTACTTGGTCAGTTTCTCCGCCTTTTGTTGCGAGCGCAGGAAAAGAGATCACTGACTGGATTTGATAGCCTGAGTTTGCCCGGCCCTACTACCACCTAGTCGGTGATGATGAGGCCAATCCGAAAGCTGAAATCGTCGTAGCTTCTCCTGCAGGGAGGGTGGCGCCTATTGATCAAGGCTCCGTCAAGAACTTCCAGAGCGACCCCATCTCAGTCAAGTTCTTTGACTCCAAGAAGAAGCTTTGGGAGCAAACAAAGCCCCTGAAAGATCTCCTTGGGAGGGCATCAGAATTCGACGCTATCTTTTACCCTGGTGGCCACGGACCCATGTTTGACCTGGTCACGGACCAGAACTCTCTCAAGCTAATTGAGGAGTTTTACAAGGCCGGTAAAGCTGTTGCGGCCGTCTGCCACGGCCCTATTGTGTTCGTCAATGTTACTGTGGACGGCAAGCCGCTTCTTGAAGGCCGTAGGACAACCGGATTCAGTAACGCAGAAGAAGATGCTGTTGGTCTGACTGAGGCTATGCCTGTCCTGCTCGAGGATGAGGTCAAGCGTGTCGGTGGTAATTATGTCAAGGCCGACCAACTCTGGAAGGACATGGTGGTTGTGGATGGGCAGATTATCACCGGCCAGAACCCAGCATCTGCCCAGGGAGTCGGCATTGCGTTGGCCACCGCCGTCGGTTAGTCAGACCATCAACTAATTGCGCTGCATGTGTACTGATGCAATGGAATTAGGACTATAGCACAACCGAGCGCTGCCGTCTTTACCAGAGGAATGAGGTTCAAGATTGATTAGTTGACCAATGTAGCTCTACGCAGCACAGTAAACCAGGAGGATGTCACGGTTTCATGATGGCAGATTATTTTGATAGTTTCTTTGTGTCTTAGTTCACTATAGTAGATAGTCTCGACAGCTTAGCTGGAACAACTACTGTTCTTGGATCTCCAATGAAGCCCGAATACCAAATCGCAACCTCGTTGGACCGAGAGTCTCCTGAAAAAACACTTGATCGCTCTGGTGGACAAAAGCTCACAAATGGTGAGCAAGAGACCAGTCCGCATTCTTTGCTCGCTGGCCAAGCCACGTTCGCTGTATTTGACTAAAGTAATAATGAGTCCGTACTGTATTATAGAATCCGACAAACCTATCTATAGAGACTTTGACCCTCTCTTTGCCTTCATTCATTCCGTTCAGTCTTTGAATAGCTTGGCGGACTATGGGTATTCTATGGGATGGGCTCTGTCAAGGACCTAGCTATGAGGATAAAAACAGATTGACTGCAGAATGTGTTGCATCGTGGCTTCCACAAACTGGACCCCCGCATTCTGGCCACAGACTAATGGTATCCCTCCTTGGCAAGTCTGAAGTTACGACTTCTTGTAGCGCACTGCGTGACAGGTGGTTAGCATAAATCATCAGCCAGCCGCTCACCCCGAAAACACATCGTAAATGCAATTTTCCCAGGGTATATTATAGCAGCAGCGAGAAGTTGGTTTTACTGGATTATACATCAAGAGTTGAGTCTATCTTATTTTGTGATGATCACAGCCTAAAGCATATCCACAATCAGCACTGCACACATAACGCACTGCAGGTCTTCCTTGCAGACAGAGTGTTGGGAACGACAGATTGATTTATTCTATGTTGGAGACAGCGAGCTCATAAACGGCTTTTCAGTCGAATACCAACACACTGCGGAACCGAACAGCGCCTGATACCATGTAGTCCATTGCTTTTGGGGCGTCCTGAAAGGCGAACCGCTCGATCATGCACTTGACACCAAATGTCTGGGCAAAGTCGATCGTATCCTCAGCATCTAGGGCATTACCCGTGAGCCAGCCTTGGATTGCGGAAGTTCCCATGATGAGATCGTTCGTGTTGAACTCCATGGCACCGGAAGGGGACACGAGGAGCATCTTTCCGGCTGGTTGCAGCGCAGCGGTCAGTGGGGTAACAGCCTTGCCATGAGACGCAGTGGCGAGAATGAGCGCTGCACCACCCAGTCCCTGGAGCCTTTTTACCGCATCCTCCGAGCCAGTATCAATGTACTCGTGGGCGCCGAGCTCCAGCGCCAAATCTTTCTTGGAGGCATTGGAGCTGAGAACGGCAACCTTGTAGCCCATCTTGCGAGCGTACTGAATAGCCATATGACCCAGACCACCAATACCTTGAATCGCTACCAAGTTCCCCTGCTCAATGTGCGCCTTCCGAATGGCGTTGAAGACGGTTAGCCCGGCGCAAAGTAACGGCGCGGCATCAGCAGGGTCCATGTCCTTGGGAACGGGAACAGCCGCTTCGGACCGAAGCAAGACGTACTCAGCGTAGCCACCGTCGCGGCTGGCTCCGTTGTATACAGCATTGCTGCAGGCTTGGAAGAGCCCGCGACGGCATGACCGACAGACGTTGTCGTGGCCTGCCCACCACCATTAGCATGTCACTCGCACCCAGGTACATGTAGACTTCTGAACGAAAGGGGGTAAGGAGGAATCCATGCTCACCTCCGAGCCATGCTCCGCCGATTCGTTGGTCGAGCGACAACCCTTGGACTCCCTCCCCAATGGCAACAATATCGCCAACAATCTCATGACCGGGCACGCGGGGGAAGAGGTTGTCACCCAGTTCACCCTTCTGGACCGCAACATCCGTGAAACAAACACCACACGCGCGAACCTTGACCAAGATTTCTCCTGGCCCGGGTAGCTTCAACTCAACCTCTCGGAGCTCCAGGGGCGCGCCTACCGACGCGATCACCCAAGTCTTGTATGTTTTCGGCAGGGCGGGCATTGCGGAGGAATCAAGTATATTGGCAAGGGCAAGAGCAGAATTCCCATCCAGACCGAACACACGCTCTATTTATGGCCGTGCAGTTGTGGGAACCCGTAAGCATTTCGCCTTCACGGGCTTGAGTGACTTCACGGGCCATCCGATCACTCATTTTGAGGGTTCTTGGAGATATCCCGTCGGCCCACCTGTCATAATGTTGTCTCGGTCTGCTCAGAATGTATGTCGCACTATCCGCTCCTCGATAGTCATCGATATATCATACTAACGCAGTAGCTTCGTGCCGAGTGTGGCTATCTAGTTCGGAATACCCGTCAGGCGCCAAGGCATCTAGCACGGAACACCCGTCAAAGACTCCACAGCCATGAAATTGCTTGCGGGCTTAACGGAAATCGTCAACTCAGCCGGAGGATGGCTGGTGGAAGTAGTAGGCCAGAACGAGTGTGTGCCACCGCGGAAATCTTGCAACTGGCCGGGACTTCGGAATAGGTACATCCGGAAACATCCTGGAATCGCTCTGGGGTTCTACACGTACTAGATATGAAGTCTTACTGGGAATCAATTTAGAGCGATCAGGCGTCTATCAGGTAGACATGCGTTGAAAAGCGAGGATAGAAACTAGATGTACTGCCAAGGCGTAAATCATGAAGCATCATCGAACCAAATCATATAATCTCAGACTTCTACACTTTGCCATTAATGTTTGCTCAGATCCGAGCTAGTCATCTGCGCGACGGCTGAACCCAGGCTTCTTTTCTAGTTCTGCGACGAAATCCACAAAGTCTTCGTCGCCTAAGGCTGCCCTCTCTTTGAACGAGCCAAAATGAAACTCCGACCACACCATTTCAGCGCCTGCAGCTGGAACCGGAAACCCGACTTTCATACCTGCAAGAAGCTCTCCTGTGATGAATATAGCAGCTAGCTCAAGCTCCCTCGGCGGCAGCTTCGAGGTCGGGAGATCCGGGTGTACAATGCGACACCAGGCATCGTTGATATCGCTGCAATGTTCATTGAATGCTTCTCGACTTCGAGTCGAGCCGTTCCGGACGCGGGCAGTGATACGATTCGTAAGACGCTTCCCACCTAGTCAGCACGAGCCCGTACTGGATGGAGAGATGATTCTGGCAGAGCTTACCTGGCGACCTCCTATGTATGTTGTCTGCACTGATGCGTCTGTAAAGACCACGGTGATGTACCAGCGAGGTACGCTGAACCTGTTGGCGTGAAGATCGGTGATAGCTCCGGCCAGTGCGTCTTTCTGGACAGGGCTAAGATGTGCAGCGTGTGTGACTTCGTATAGAGGCATTTTCCTTTTTTCTTTGCTATTTTTTTCTTCTTTTTGAATGTTCGTCAGGCTAACCGTGGCATATCCTTGACATAGGTTTGAGTAGGAAGGAGAGTGAGAGAATTGAAATAATCAGAGTTCGGCGTAAAACGAGAAGCGGGGAGAATCACGGCCTCCGGTTTGCCCTAATGTCCGACCTTCGCTGCGGCTGGGGTTTCTACGAGTTGAAAGAGCAGCGTCCATCGTTCATTCAGTTCCATTTTGCTCTGTTCAATACTAGCACGCATGCACTTGGCTACTCGCTGAGGAGGTGCTTCTCTACTGGCTACTCAGTGCATTCGCCCCAATCCTCTCTATTGTACGTGGCCATCCTGGTTCTGCCGAGACTGAGAGACAGGCCTGCGCTGAGCCTTGTAGGCCTCCTCAGTCACTAAAGCAGCACGGCTGTATCTTTGCAAGGCGTTGGTCACAGCAGTGGTACCCTCCATCCGTGTCAATGCAGTTTCTCTCAGATTCGTGGATACGGTATGTCTCAAGGCAGTTCTGCAGCAGTAGTCTCTGTACTTCGCTAAAGGCCCAGTATAGAACTGGACTGTGGACATTCCGGAGAGTAAAATCAACGAGGGCCAGGGATAGGATCCTACTGACTACATTGGCCGATGTTGGGGTGCGTGCCCGTTGCTCGCCCATGACATTCAGTCCGTTAACATAAGCCAGGATGTTGCGGGCCGGTGGATCTGGGACAGATATGAATTCTGTCCTCGATTCCAGCTGTTCTGTGTAGTTATAGGCACAAATGGATAGACGGTTTGCTTTCATACTGCCTTGGCTTGACGGAGAGAATGACAGACTCCACATCAATAACACAACACAGCACAGCAGAAATGGCAGTAAGGGATTTGCCTATAGCCTCCTCATATGCAGCGTTGGACTTGAGATAGACATACGTACTTCGGTGGTTTTAACCAGGCATATCGGTCGATACGGGCATTGCAAATGCCTAGTGTTAGAATGACAAATGGAGCGACTTTTACGACCCAAAGCCCAGGGGTCTGAAACTAATAGGGGCGTTCAAAATCCCACAGACCTTCGCCAAACCCACCCAGAGTCTCTCTATACCCACTCTGTTCAAAATCATAAGAGCCGCCCATTATCACATCTGTACCAGAGCTCAGAAAGTGAGAGAGTACATCCGCAGATGTGAATGAAGTTTCTGGGCCTCCGTAGTTAAAGTCAAATGGAACATCGCCCACTCCGGCATCCTCAATTAGAACTGGTGGAACACTGTTTGAAGACGGGTCTATGTCGCTACTACTGGCAGTGTGGTCTGAGGGTAGAAGCGATGGGACAGCCGTGGATGCGTGTGAGCCCAGGGAGATAGGGTTGTTTTGTACTCTATTCGAGTGCCGGGTGAATCGTCGTATTGTTGCCATCAAAACACGGTCGAGGACATCGCGACTTCTTTTTGCCTCTGGCCAGTACTCCCCCATGGCACTGAGGACGTCTGATGAAACCTTCAAGGCCCGCATCAGGGAGTCAAGATCGGTTTCGTCGGCAATCCCCTGGGGTGTCCAAACACAGTAGAACATGACCATTAAGCACAAAAAGAGGGAATGGACACTAACCCATCCGTAGTGGAGCGAGTTTGCGACGTACAGCTGGTGGTAGAGTTCGCTGCAGGCCATGGCGCTAGAAAAGCACTCCCGAATGGACGCCTTGTCAGGATCCCGGAATCTAGGGTTTGGTCGCAGAACCAGCATGACCAGTTCATGATACTTGATTTCACACAAGAGATTAATGTGCTGCCGTGTACTCGCTTCTGGGTGTTTGGGGATATCTTCTCTCCATTGCCGCAAGCGGGTCAGAATGTCGACTTTCCAGTTCTCTGCATCCGTGATAGCCGGCTGCGTGTATGGGGGATATTGTCGATCGACGCAGTACAGGACACATTTGATTTCGCTATTGAACCTAGCAAGTTTGAAAAGATGAATGGCGCTGGTCATATTGGTGAGCGGTTCGTTGCTTTGGCGAGGGCTCGGATGCCCTGTCTTGAGCTGATCATCATCGACGTCCAACGGGTACTAGATAAGTCAGCTCTGGCTAGAAATCGGGGGAAACACCGATTACTTACATTGAGGTCGCACTGCTCATCGACCACGCCCATCGGTCGTCCCATCAGGGTGCTCAAGAGTCGATCCATTGTATATGTGCACCAAAAGATCCGGCGGCGGACCTCCCTTTCGAGGGGTGTGGAATTACTCACCGGCACATTTCGGTGCAGCCCTAGCTCTATTGCCAGCGCCAGTCCATGGTGATGAAGGGTCCAAAGGCTCAAGCCTGATGTTGGGTTGTTGAGGGCATACATCTGAAGAAGCAAGATGCATTGCGCGACGCCAACTGATGAAATCTTCATTACACCATCCATGAGCTTCATGGCAGAAGCGAAGTAGGCCTCGGCTGATAACATGACCCTGGCCCGGCGCGACAGTATGGATGCACCTATTGCGACAACCATAAACGCCTGGAACTCATGCACCACGGTGACTTCAGCGTCGCCGTAGATCTTTTCGATGGTCTCCGAGTACGAGGGCTCGTGTAAAAACGGAAATTGAACGTGAACAGTGTCGAAATAAGCCTTGGAGAGCCATCGCGTATGGCTTTGATCGGAGGGCAGCTCTTTCGGTTGCGGAACCAAGAGGTCTGACGGGACAGGCACGCTGTCGGTTTTGGCATCTAGACCAGTGGGCGTATCGGCATGAAGTCGCTTTCCCAGTCCAGCCAAGACGAACTTGGTGAAAAATAGCCCACTCGACGGGCCCAAGTAACGAAGATCTGTCCCAGTGGTGATGGAGATAAGCCCAATTTGATCAGCTATCTGGTTAGCCGATTCAACATCTCTAGGTTCGTGGCTCTTTTGTGTAAACTGTGGTGGATTCCCGTCTCTAGATGGATTGCTACCGTCAATGCTAGGTGATTGGCCTGGCCCAGCAGTCAAGTCGATGCTAGGTACGTGCTCTTGAATAATTGATTCAAGCCACTTGACTCGAGCCTCTAGTTCGACCACGTAGCTTCAGGATATGATCAGTTGCTGTTCCTAGAGGTGCAAATGCAATACTACCGTACCTTTGTGAAAAGTCACGTGACAGCCCTCCGCCAATGCATGGCACGCCTGCTCGCTGACAAGCGCTGCAAGCTGGCGACAAGGCATCACACTGTGACTCTGTCAGCATGTGCACACCAGAGGGGGACGTCGGTTCTGCTTTTCCTCTGCCCGCAAGGCAGTGGTGAAGCGGCTGGCGGGAAGAGCTTACTCGGATTTTCCGTTTCTGGCACCGTGTGCACGCAGTGCTTATTCGCGTCCGGACTTTTCGTCTCTGACCTTGCTGCGCGGCCGAAGATGCAGGCCTATTTTCCATGTTCTTGTCCATGGTCTCTATCGTCTCCGGACTAACCGTCCGGAGGAAAAGGAAAGACGAACCAGCCCGAGTTTAACACGGATCATGACAGTCAGGCGGAGAAAGATACGAAACACGTGATGGGAATCAACGAAACTCTTATAAATCGCCTGGAAGCCCCTCGCGTTGTAGTTCCCTGGACAGGAATACTATTTTTTTTGCCAACACTGCGCCTTGCAATACAATAGTTGATCTCACCTAAGCATGGAACAAGCCCAACAGGATAATCAATACCAACTTTACTGGAACTATTCCTGTCAGAAGACACTTTAGACGTCAAATTCACCAGCAACTCTTCTGTCACCAACCTCGATCAAGGAGTGCAGCAAATGCCCTTGTTGAAAAGACTTATTGGTCATGAAAATGAGATCAGACAACCTGAATTCATTGGCAAGGGCCAACAGGGCTTTGTGTTCCGGTTTGAACACAATGGGAGAGACCTTTGCCTGAAGTTGGTATGTAGATCCATGTCCACGCCAACCCTTAGCGGTCTCTAATGATTGGGTCCACATTTTTATGAATACACTGCACCCTATAGTGACGAAGAAGTAGCTTTGATCAGCCATTCGGGTGTGAAGCGTGTGAATTCGCTCGTCTATGAGACCTGCACGACAATGGCCGCTGGGCAGTGCAGTGTCATGGATGGATGTATTTGACGGACTCCCAACTTCAGCAGCTTCAGGAAGTCGGCGGGCCAGTGAGGAATGACCCGAATTGGTATCGGGCCCGCTGGGCTATCGTGAAGGATTTTATTGCTGATGAGCCACCGAGCCGTCAAGAGAAGAAATTCCAAAATATTCTTACCAATGTTTCCATTCCAAAACGCGGCCATATCCTGCCTCGCGACGTTAAAAGGGACAATTATAGAGGCGACCGGATTGTCGATCTAGGATGTACAGTTACATTCCCTTTCTCTCGTCGCTATGCGCGCTCGAAGCAATTCTTCGAGTTCTTCAATGACTTGGACAAACATCAATTATGTCGATGGGATATGTAGCATTCACTGATGGTTTGGATCCCTTCTCGTGTCTTGCGAAATCTTGCATAACATCAGCTCCCATTTTGACAGCCGACCTCGCTGAGGATATTCCAGAACCCTCGGACCCTGAAGGTGCCGAAAAAGAGGACTGGGGTGAGGGTTCGACCAAGGCTTTTTTTCAGCTCACCATGTTTGTGGCCATAAATGCAGCCCTGAAGCAGTCGTAGAAATCACTGTACAGCTCAAGCGATCTTCCCCAGATTGTTACTGAGGATAAAGCCAAGAGTACCAATCAAACTAATGACTCGAGATACTCTCCCGATCTAGCTGTCGTCCGGGCTTCTCGGAAACAGTTTTGATCATTCAAACACGAGAACATTATCCCAGGCGACCTCAAAGAGGCCACAAAGTAGAACGCTGAAATCGAAGAATACAATCGGGACAAATATAATCAAGTATTTGGCCAGATGCGGCGATAAATGCGAGCTAACCTAGTAACGGTATACCTTTATTACTATAGATTGAGAGTTGGCTATTATCTGCTGCCGTGTAGAGGGTATTGGGAGTGGGATAGGTGCTAACCGTACTTGAAGGGGGTTTAAAACTTTACCATGGAAGAGCTATATAAGAAATCTATCTGATATTACTGATTTATCCCCCCTCAGCTCACGAGTGGATTGAGTATCTATATCCGGTACGAGCTATAGAGACGGCAGGACCAGAGTTGATCTTGCGCTACTGAACGGCATCCAGCTGAACCTGGATGGGTAGTGACGCTCAAAGACGCCACTCTTCCTAGATACATTGTCCGTGATGATAATCGATTCTAGAGCCGTATGAAACAACGGTGGTATCGCCTTGTGCGGGCAGAAAATGGCACGGTGATCTGGGAAGAGTTGGAGAGCAGATCCTAACAGACCCGACTCAGCTCGATTTGGCGTGCCCTCGTTGTTTTGCCTTTCTTCAATTTTCTCTATAATATCTCAGCTTTCATCTTCCTGTTGCTTCACCTCTGTGAACCCCTGCTAATTTTGCTGCCTCGTCAACAAGGTCGTATAGAGCCCGGCACAGTCATATACATATCGGGTCATTCTTTTCTTCTCTGGGTTACAGACACACTGTGATGGTAGTTATCCCCAGTTCTTGCAAACCATAGAGCACGTTAATTTAGTGGTTCAAGGAATATCATAAAATACACCTCTTTTGCTTCGGGAATGTTCCTTTGGTACCGTTTTCCTAGATCAAACAATGGGAGTAGCCTTCGGCCAACCCATCTGGTCGCGAAACAGCCCATTATCGATGACGATCATATATTTATTACCACACAGTAAGACCGAACACAAGATCCAGCTGATACACTGAACGGCAGGGATGTAGAGGAGATGGGCCACCACGCAAGCACTAGTAAAGGTCATCCATATCAGTCGACTGATGCCAGAGTACTCATCTGTCTGCTTTGGCCGAGAGCACACACCACAGTATTTATAGACTCACGCGGTTGAACTATATATATTTAACAGTTAAACCTTAATATAGTCGACTTGAACGTTGCCGGGAAGACAAAGAGTCGGAAGAGTCTTGTGTCTCCTTATTTGCCTCTATCGAAATAGTCAGTTTTTATTTCTTTTCTATAATGACCTGCAGTTGTAGCCCCATACCTACAGGACTCCAGGGCGACTCCACGAAAAGAACCTAGGTAGGCTCAGATCAGCACAGCACCCACCCTAGGTATGGATAATATGTTCCTAGTATTCTTCCGCTATGTAATCCTCCGTTCATTTTACCTTCATTCTCTGCAGTAAATCATGCTATGTGCGGAGGCATTGTCTAGACAGGACCACCTGAGCAGACACAATGGCTATCCTGATGCAGCTGTTCCTGTGCCCCCCAGAGAGTATGGTAGTTGCGATACCAACGGCAGTGAGGACGATCTTTTTCAAAACACAGCCAAGATTTTAGGTGTAAGGTGTATTCAGCCCTGTACCTGGTTCTCGCCAGACGGGCCGTGCGGTACTACTAATGCAGCCAGCAGCCAATGGCTCTGATTCCAGAATCGTCCGCCATGTTGTAAATCAGGATTTACGCCCTCCACCCCACAGCAACCCCGCGCTTTGCTGTAGATGTGTCTGGATGATACGTTGAATTTATGACAAATTTCCCTCACAGGACTACGCTGCGCAAGGGTGGGAGAAGACAAGTCAGATACCTCCTCCCCGGACGGCTAGCGGTCCAGGCCATCGGAATTCTGTAGGCAGTTTTACTATTGGACATCTCTACAAACTGTGCTGGCCTCCAAGATCTAGAACAGTCGCCTCAGCTACACCATAAATGTTTCGTCGGCTTGACTCGGCTAGCCGCCATGTGCTCCGAGACCCGGCGAAGATTGACAACACATCAACCAGCACCTCACATCAGCGAGCAGTTATTAGAAGCATAAATAAATGACCATCGGAACCCCCATTGACTGAGAAACCAGATCGGCCTCAAAAACTGTCACCAGGTACAAACACTCTCAGCCACTTCTGATAAAACCAACCCAATATCATTCTCATCCTGCAGAAATGTCTGTCAACAATCTTCTCCGAGTCAGCATTGAATCTAAGCACTACCCTGGAAACTTCCTTCGCCTTGACGGGCGTGGTCTCACCCAGAATGCTGGCGGCGTCGTCAATGTCCAGGACTATGTTGGAAAGTACGAGACGTTGATTATTATCAACCATCCCGAGGACAACACATTCTCCATCCTTTCCGCTGAGTTCCCTAACATCTATCTTCGGATGGATGGTGGGAATGTCAAACCCGGACAGAGGTATGGCTCTGGCACTGGGGTGGTCAACTGTCAGTAAGTACTTCCTTCCGGCTTATTTTCTCGAAATACCCCTGGTCGTTGGCTGTATTGGCTGGCCTTGATATACGCTATCTGGAATTGTATACTGATGTGAACCCTTCCTCAGAGTGGGCAGCCGCAGCTACGAGAAATTCCGCTTCGTGGACCAAGAGGACGGATCGAAAGCTATCGTCTCTGTGAGATTCCCTGATGCCTATCTTCGCATGGAGAATGAGAAAAAAGAAGGTGGATCTGGTGGAGGTGGAACTGTCAACTGTCAGAGCTATGTTGGCACCTTGGAGAAATTTATTATTCATGTTGTGTAGGAAGGCAGCAAAGAGGATGTGTGGAGTCAAAGGAACCACGGTGCCCTGTACCTAATGCTAAATACACACCCTCAATATGCCTGTCGCCTGCACAGGGCCTGAATCTTCAACTCTGATGTATGTGCTTTATCCCGTGGGATGACTTCCCCTTCACCAGCAGAACAAACCGTAAAAGGTTTCCGGCATATGCAGCAGGCATGATCGCCACATTTTGGCCGGTTACATAGAGCACCGAACAAAGGCAAAGACCCAGCCTAATGATGATTTGCTGTAACGGGGGTAAACTATGTAGGTGCGATGCAGGACAATCTAAATCTCCGGTTTAGATTAGTGCAACATTTTGGTATAGTTGGAGGTGTATTTGCCTGGACGCATGCCCTCATATTTTCCGCGACAATGGGAATCATAGGACGTCCAGAAGTGTGCATGAACAATAATATTGAATCAAGCCATTGTGAGAGCAATGCTATATATCGGCGGCCCTTTTGTCTTCATTTTGCTAGTCCAATTAGAGCTAAGAACAGTGGCCATAGCATGAGATTGACTTCACTGCATACAGACTCAGCGCTAATAGAGCTTTGGTTAAAATTATAGTCAACTAAACTCTTATGCATAAGTAACAAGAGCAAAGGAAAGAGTGGGGAATTCGCCACTAAACTAGACTAAACTCAACCTTATTACCTTTGCTTCTGTTGCCGAGGCCGAGATTGATAAGCTCAATAGATAATCAAAATACAAGCCTCGGCAAACCGAATCTGGAGGCTACGATACGGATTCATCTCTGGCAACACAAATATTTTAGAACATTGACACGGGGAAGTATCATTAAGAGATGTCTCATTTGGCTAAACTAAACCAACAGAATACAGAACATTTCGCATGCAATCGGAGCGATAATTCAAGGGCTTCATTACGTCATGTGATGCAGATGGATATATAACCACCTTCGACGACGGCAATGCAATCCATAGTTTCTTATTTAGTGACAATCAAAGTCAATCCGGATCCGCCACTCAAGGACCCGAGGATTCCCAGCGTCGCATCGTTGACCTCTTTGTAGCCCGCGCCGGCGACCGCAGACACCATGTCACAGGCTGCGCTTAGAAGAGGAAGGACTGTATCGCCGTTAGTGGAACTATGTAAGACTGGGGAAGAGGTATTAAGAAGAAACTTAAAGGGGGACTTACAGGTTCGTAGTTCCTGTTGCTTGGCTATATTAAACCGAGGAATGCCATTTGATTTCAGGCGATGACTATCGCGCCGCGATGTGATCTTGATATTCCTTGTCGAAGAAATCGTAGCCAGCAAGAATTGACATACGGTAGCAAGGAGGAGGGCATGAACGGACGCCCGCGCAATCCTTGGTTTCCACTTCGAGGGGATCGTAAAAGCAATGGTGGAGAGCTAACGACCATTTTTCTGCTCAGTTTTATTTGTCTCTGCAGGGGTAACGATTCTGGCGGTTTCAGGGAAAGGAGAGAATATGTTCCACAACTCACGTAGTTGATAAGATCTCCTATTGCGAAAACTGTATATCCAAGAGCCCTGGCAACTCGTAGAATCCGGTGAAGAGCTGGCTCACTTTTAGAGCAGATCGCGTCCCCCAGCTGCTGTAAATGTCCTGGCACAGAACAGACGCGAGTGAGCTTGACTGCGACTCCGATCTCCGCACGTAGCCGCATAAAAAATGATTTGTCGAGCCAGCGAAGTCTACATTTGTATCTCCAAGATAGTGATATGGACAGCAGAAGTCGAATGACGTTTTGGACAACTTTGAGGAACTTATCCTGGCCAGCGCTCGTGTTGGTGATGGTATCGAGAAACGCGCGCATGGTGGGGGTCGGTGTAGGGCAGCTTCACCGGTCAAGAGGGTCCCCATGAATAAAAAGAATTGGCATTTGAGACACCGCCGTTGTTATCGGCATATCGGCGGTATTGGACTAGGCGTGGCGGCCCGCGAGTGGAGTGGATGAAGAAATCGCACGCCACGAACCGCTTCGGCAGCGTCATGGCCCGGGCGAGATGAAAAGTAGTCGGGGTGGGTCGCCGATTGCGGCGGTTTATTCGGACATTTGGGTAATTTGGACACAGGGAGATAGTGTTAGCGGTATTGAGAGATGCAGATGGGTATGTTTTCATATTAATAGACCTTATGATATAGATATAGTAGTCCTGTCCTCATACGCTATGTGCATATGCTGATCATTTCAAAACAACGCTTAGATGTGATCATCCACTAAAAGTATCACTAATCACAGATGCGGGGCTAAAGATCAGTCAAACTCAGATGATCAGTCATTTCTAGTTGTTTGATAATTTATGTTAGAATAAACATAGAAATAACGAGCTATATGCTTCGCAGAGTATTATGCCTCCACACTCTTTCCCCTTAGAATCGAGATCGCACTCCAACATTACTACAAGACAGTTCGATATTTTAGCTAAACAGATGATCTAGAACAAATCGAAATACATAGCATACTGCAAGCACAGTCATACTTCTCCCACTTGTCATGTGGTACAATGGAGAACTGCCTGTTGTAGATCGAAAAGGCTTTAGAGCTACCAAACCCTGTGATGGGACCAGCCCTAACTCCACACCTGGCTGAGACAGGCAGGCCATCACCCTACAAAATATATTGGTGGCCTGAATCTAGCTTATTTTCATGGTTTCATTGATTTCTTACTATTTCAGCTGTTTAAGCCCAAGCTATGGTTTTTTTGGGTGGCGCAGAACCTTTCATTAGGCATTTCAAGATTTGAAAATAGCAGTTTTCCACCACTGTCAAGTTCGATTTAAGAAATGGTACTTCGGTGCTCTAGGATACTGGTCTAACTAGTTCTATATTTGTTTTAGACCCACTGATTGAACCCTATTTACGCGCCTCAAACCGAACGGGCAGGCTGTGCACGACACGCAAACTCATATCAAACTTAACACCGTCGGAAAGAGCTAGCTCAGCCCGATCTCTGGCTGCTTCCCAGGTATCTGCGGCAGCCCCAAAATCGCCACCGTCACCTTCTTCGTCTCTGGTTAGCAGCCTCACCGACGACGACTTGAACACGATGGCTACGGAGGCACACAGTTCTACTAGAGCAAAACGATACCCCAGGCATGCTCGACTGCCCTCCGCGAATGGTATAAAGCTACCGGGGATTGGGCTTAAAAATTCATTCTTGTTACCATCTGTCCTTTGAATCCACCGCTCGGGGTCGAAGTCAGCCACTGGGAATGGCCGCTTCGTGCGATTCTCAGAAGGCATCGGGTCTGTACTGGATTCCCGACGTGGCCAATATTGGGGATGGCGGTGAGTGGCACTGGTGTTCACGAAAGCGACCATGTCCGGTGGCAAGGGATGAACCTGGCCATCAATGATGATAGAGACTGGAGGTCCTGTCGGGGGTACGTATTTTGGAATCACCGGCACGACGGTGAAAAGACGCAACGCTTCATTAATCACAGCCCCTACGAGACTGTTCATCAATGGATTGAAGTGCGCGTCATACGTCCACTGGTCTGGCGGTGTGTCCTGCAGGATTCGATCGAGGTCGGCTTGCATGGCGCGTTGGGTGACGGGGTGGCAGGCAAGAAGCAACATGATGAAAGTGAGGGTGTTGGCATTTGTTTCGTGGCCAGCGAACACAAAGGTCCAGATATTTCCCATTACCTGGTCCTGTCTAAGAACAGCTGGACTTCCGTCCGCGGCTGGGAGTCCAGCTTGTACGAGGAGCTCTAGAATGGGCCGTCAGATTTTGGCAGAGTAAAGTTGGATTCATCAATGTACCTAGGATACTTGAAGCGTTCTTTGATGGGGCAGGAGGCTTCTGTTGGAGCTCTGCCACCTTATTTTCCTTCATCTCGTTCATGTAGCTATGCATTTCAGCAAATGCTGTAGCCACTTGACGATGGGTGGAGAATGGCGAAATTCCTGATGGGTCCCATGTTAGGAATCCAAATGGAGGCAAACGCGAGGGAGTCACATACGGAGAAGCGCTTGCGGACAAAGAAACACGGTCGTATAGTTCGCCAGCAAGGTGAACACAGCTTCACTGTAGGTCATGCAGTGGGTGCCTTGCGGCTTGTCCTTGCATTGCAATGCATTCACCAAGTCTTCTTGGGTTTCCGCCTGATTGCAAAAGCGACTGAGCAAATGAAGCGAAAATTTGGCGGCCAAGTCTCGTAGCTGACGATGGGCCGCCGGCTGTCTCAACGCCCGTGATAATTCAGCACCTCCCTGGACAGCACCAACAAACACGTCCCGCATTGTGGCCTCGGTGAAAAAGGGGGCCGCCGTGCGACGGTATAACCGCGCCTCTGCCCCATCAGTACCGGTCATGGTCGGACCAAATATATTCAATAGGCTCATCAAATGAGCGGGTTTTCCAAGCCGACCATTATGGAAGAGCTGCGAGGACACTGCGGCGTCGCAGGTATAGAGGATCACGTCGCCGGGCGAGACGGCTAGAAAGGTGTCTGCTCCGGCCCGTCGGAAAGGTTCATAGCCATTGTGCCACCCGTCGTTAAAAAGAAGCAGTGGAAGCCATTTCTCCGTCCACAATTCGGGCAGGGCTTTCAGAAGAGGGAGCAGCACCGGTTGGGTCAACAGCCAGGGGGCACCGAGCATGGAACAAGGGACAATCACATACTGGAGGCCCGTCGCTCGAGCCCGAGACACGTTGGCGATCAACGTGGCCAGGCACCAGACCGCCCAGGCGACGGTTAAGACGCCCAATGCAATCAGAATTTTGGGGTAGAGGAATG
Source organism: Aspergillus bombycis (assembly GCF_001792695.1). Lineage (NCBI taxonomy): Eukaryota > Fungi > Ascomycota > Eurotiomycetes > Eurotiales > Aspergillaceae > Aspergillus > Aspergillus bombycis. Next base: position 72,724 of record NW_019170040.1, on the reverse strand, counting down.
CCATCTCCTTGTGGGAATACAGATCAAAAGCTCCCCGGGGGACGAGTGCATCAATGGAGATTTAAATAATCACCAATGCGAAGTCGGTGTGTGCGCAGGACAGGGATTAAATCGACTAACGCACACTGCCTCACTGGGGTTTTTCCTTTGTTCGCTCGAACTCGACTTTTGGTTTTTTTTTTTTTTTTCTTTTTTTTTTCCCCTGCTGATTTCCCTCTGCTGACCGACAATGCCCTATTCCTTCTGTTTAGGAGCTTGGATCGGCATGATAAAAAAAGCTACCGAGACCTAGCGTAAGTAAATCGGCGGCAGGGCGGAAATTCCTCGTGCTTTTCCTTCCCGTAATATAATCATCATTCTCTTCCCTTGTCCTAGGAGGATTGGTTCCTATTTGCTATCCGAGACCTTGTACGATGAAGATGTTGCATTGCAGTCATTTTGGCCCCCCGGGTGTCCCCTCCTTTCTGGACACCAGGGTTGAGTGGCCGGAAACATCTAAAAACCACAACCCTAAGCCTCTGCTGTCCCCCCATCTTCCCCCCTCCCCTCCCTAATCTCATGTTCTTTTGGTATCTGTCTATTTGGGTATATCGTCCGGCTCAGAAAGGAAGGACAGTATGAGCCCTCCTCCGCGCGCTGCGACCCCATCACTGATATCTACCACCCTGCTGGTCGTCGCGATCCTCTTCCCTATCCTGGCGACCCTTGCTGTCGCGGTGCGTATCTGGTCAAATATTTCCAAGGCGAAGCGACTGTTTGCGGATGACTGTGTCATTATTGTGGCCCTGCTATGTGCCTGGGGGGTCCCGATTGATGTTTATGTGGCTGCCGGGCTTGGGGGTGTGGGGGAGAGTACCTTGCCCCCGCTTGATGCCGCGAGGGTCTTTCTCAGGGTTCGTTCATTCCCCGACCGCATCGGCCCAGGCCATGACAATGGCTGACATTGCTCCATAGGCCCTGTGGATTGAGATATTTCCACTGATAGCAAGCCTGGTTCTCGTCAAAGTGTCGATTCTCCTCTACTATAGGAGGATTTTTGTTACCCGGTGGTTCCAGATTGCGGTTTGGGTCTATATTGCAATTCTGCTCGCATGGGGAATTGCCTGCCTCGTGGTACGGCTAGCCCTCCCCAGTCCCCATGAATGAATCCTGGAATGAACTCACCGAACTACAGGCCCAAGCGTTGGCCGGGAACCCAGTCACGGCAGCCTTCAATCCACTGGCGGACAATCCACTTCGCTACAATTACAGCCATTTTTCTATTGTCGTTACCGCGATGAGCATGTGCTTCGATGTGATCGTGCTCTGCTTTCCCATTCCTGTGATCCATCGTCTTATGATGTCCACGCGGCAAAAGGTTCAGCTGGCGGGCATCTTCTGGCTGGGGATCTTGTAAGTTGGGGCCGGGCACATGAGCTTCCCTGACCCAACCGTGCAATCAAGACTGACACTACGATCCAGTTGCTGCATTGCCTCGATCATTCGCTTCTATTACGTCTACACGGAGGTCTACGAATCCACGAGCTCCACTGGGACGAATCGCTATGCAGCCGTGACTCCAGGCATCACATGGGGAACGATTGAGCCCAGTACCAGCGTGATCGCTGCTTGCCTCCCCACCTACGGACACCTCTTCAGCGCAAGTCGGAATATTTCCAGCTGGGCTCGAAGTTTGTGGAGTCACGTAGCGAAGAGAAACACCGTCAGCGGCGATCACAGCAGCGGCTCTGGTAGGAAATCTACTACGATCCTCACGAGTATCGACTCTTCATATGGCTCCGATCAATCACACCGTGGGCATCACTGGCAGCGCTTAACACTTGATCAACGTGATCGAGATTTGGAAATGGGAGATCTCGCCTCCAAGGATCACATCCCCTTGGCGAGTGATGTGCAGCCAGTGAGTATCCAAGTCTCACAGAGTTTTACGCGGCAGGAACAGCCAGCTTCACTCCGAGACACTACGACAATGGGTAAGCCTATGGGATATGGTGAGGTCTTTTAATTGTGAGGAATGGCGACTGCATATGATCGAGTGGTAGAGACTATGAAGAGCTTGCAGCCGGTTGCGTGTATTAAACTTTGTAGGAAGATATATATATATAGAGTCGCTCAGGATATTATTTGAAGCGATTGAAAGAATGTCATAGTATAACTAATATTCCTCATGAATCTGTAGGTTCTTCCAAGCAGCCATGTATTCCCTTTTGTGTTACGAAACGCTTAATCTAGCCGGGTATTCTTCTGGCTCCCAAAATGTCCCGTTGTTCATGCCACATGTACCATCATTATGGGCCCTGCCAACTTGAGCTTTGACTGCTAGGGGTACAAATTTGGACCCCAACAGTATCCGTAAAAAAAAGGTGGGGGGGGGGGGGGGGATATAAGACGTCAATGATCCACCATACGGCCCCGTGTTTCACGATCTGGCTCGTTCGGTAAACCCCATAATTTTATCCTTCCGTCCGTCAGATGTGGGGGTATAGATGGTAAGCCCTGTGGTGTATTCATACTCCACTCATCCTTGTGCAGGGTGGGATTACTGCCCTCCCATGCCTCCTACACTCTCACTGTCGTGAACGGCTCCAACCCTTCAACAAATGCGTAGAACCAAAACCCCAAGTTCCTCCCTCCCCCTCCCCCAACCTTACCCTTCCTTCATTGATTAGGCCGGGGGGAGTTATCAGGGGACCTCTAATCATTTTTTTGCCCAAAGAGCCAGACGTTATACGCACAGTCCGTGATGTGGCAGGATTCGGAAAGATTTCATGCTTGGGCCAGCGATGGAGCATACAAGATCACAGTAAAAGGTTTAATAATACCGTACCTAAATCCATACAAAATTCTTCTCGCACGTCAGAGTAGCTCGGGGCTATCGTCTAGGTTCGTGTAATACTAGGGCTATCTCCATGTCTTATTGCACTCCTACGAGTGCACTCCCGATCAAATCAAAGCGAAGCCAGATGGGTGTCGGCGACTAAAGCTCTACGCGCTTTTCTTGACCTCTTTGTCATTCAACACAGAAATCACTTTCGCGACAGATGGTCGTGCCACCATCGCGTTCTGCCAGCGGGTAAAGTGTGGAAACTCCTCTGGTTTCCAGGCATGCTCGCCGGTCCGACTGGCCATGAAAAAAGGGACCTGGAAGTTCCACATCACAAATGCCAAGTCTGCATATGTGCATTTGTCTCCGACCAGCCATTCCCTCTCACTCAAAAAGGTATTCAAGACCCCTGCGACTCGCTTGACCTCTGAGCCATAGCGCACTTTAGCGGATTCCGGGGATTCCCCATACGACTTTTCGTGGAAGATATTGAACCTGTCCGTCCGGGGACCTCCGTTAGCATCTGGATCGACCAAGATGTGTCTATTCTAGAGCTATGCTTGTGTCTGATTGATCACATACCACGCAGCCTGACCAAAGTAGGGGCCCTGGCCTGACGCCTGGAAAAAGGACCACTGGGTCAACTGATATTTTTCGGGAAATGTAGTGTACGTCAGTTTGTTGTCTTTGTCGTATGTGTCGACGAGGTACTTGGTTGAACCAGTGAGCTTCTGTGCCAACATGACATTCTCCCCATAGCCTTACCTGAACAATTGCGCCGGATTCCCAAAGCGTTAATCCGGTATTGGGATCGATAATGGCTAGATTCAATCAGTTTGGAGCTCTTATTCCACCTGCAAACCCCTTGTGCGTCAGAAATACCGGGAATCCGCCCGTTAGGGTTCGCGTCCGTGAGAGGCGGCTTTTTAAACTCGTCCAATTCGACATACAAGGTCTCATAAGGCAAGTCAAGCTCCTCCAGAATGACCAGAACCTTGGAGGGATTTGGGACGTGATCTGGATAAAATGCACGAGGATTAATACGCCTGCCCGCAGCTACTAGAGAAAACAGGGGGAATTACCTCTCCAGAAAATCTTGATCGGCTTTAGGCTCGTCATGGTTCTTTCTAACTCTCGTGTTTCAAAGAAGCCGGTATACGTAAGGGTGAAAAAAAAAAAAAGAAACACATAAGGGAGAAGAGGATTAGGATCCTCTGCATATCTTGTTATACATAGTGGACGTAACCTGTCTGCCCCACCGGCGCGAAATCAATCACTTCGTTAGAGGTATAGTTCTAAGAAGTGGAACTATATCGACCAATCTGTCTAGCCACAGGATCCCCTGGCTAATGGCGCCATCTTTTTGACAAATAACCTACCCTATCGGGGTATTGCTAATCTCGTATCTGTGGGATGAACTTGTTGAAAGATGCCTTGTGTTGTATTCATGCACACTAGATACAAAGAAGCAGGTCGAAACTCGCGGTTTATGCAGTCAGCATTGGACATTCTGCCAGTCATATCACCAGCCAACCTTGGGCCCCACCGTGGTAGTAGGCGCTATAACCGGCCCATGATCAACCAAACCAGCTTCGCAGTTTGGTTTCACTTCTAGGGCCATACGAACTATACTTCTGGATTATTTCATCCAAGCAAACTCCAGTGGGAAAACAACCCTGGTGGCATTCATTAGCCCTTGGTATATAATCATGGACAGGTGGGGGGGGGGAGAGGAGAGGGAGACGCTTCAAACCCCCCATACCTCTCTTCTCCACAGGGTCCGCGTCCCAAGGGCAATCTGTCTTCCAACCGGAGTCTCACCAGCCGGCTGCTCTTAGAATATGGACGAGGCTGTAGGATCTGAATCCATGACCGCTTTAATTGATATTAGGCAGGGGATCTACCAATGAGACATCTCGTGAATGTTACATTGCAGTTGAGCTAAGAGCGGGTCTCCATCGGCCAAGCCGACTTGCAAACACCGAGTTTGGGCTTAATTTCCAGGGATCGTCGGAAATTACGGAAGGCACCCGGTCGATCGTGCTTGATTCTTCGGTTGGCTACCTACTTACTGCGCCTGCTATTGCGAGAAAGATGACGCGAGTCTTCACATGATTGAATTCCGAGAAGAGGCCGCGGATTGTATTGCACCGAGAGTGTTAATAGAAGCAAACAGCAGAATGGTAAGAATTCAATCACTGTACGTGAAAATACGTTGTATCTGTGACCTGTATTGTTGCTCTCGTACCCTGGGGCCTTTTTCAGTAGCTCCCGATAGTAACGAGGCAATATGAATGAGGCAGATCCCGGACAAAGGGGAGCCTTGGGTTATGGAAGCTTGAAATTTCGTTTAGCCTCTACATCCAGTTAATTTCAAGCCCTGAACACGAAAACAAAGAAAATTAGAAACAGAAAGAGAAAAAAGATATCCGCGGACCGAGCAATGGCAGCCGAAAAACGTCGGAAGATGGGGGTAGAGCCCCCTAACCTGATCCAAAGGGCTCAGCAGGTGGTGAACGGAATTTACCGTGGCTGCGAAGCGGTGGATGGCTTCAGTGGATTCAGTTTGTCGCTGTACGATACGGCTTGGGTGTCAATGGTCTCCAAGGCCGACGCTATGGGGGTCCGTCAGTGGGTTTTTCCAGAGGCCTTTGCGTATGTCCTGCGCCAGCAACATGACAACGGTTCTTGGGGAATCAATGCCTCACCTGTCGATGTGATTCTCAATACTATGGCGGGCCTCCTGGCATTACTAGAGCACAACGTGGTGGAGGCTGCTGCAGGCAGAGTTGGTAGTGATATAGGGCCCGCCAACTATGAAGAAAGAGTCTCGCGTGCAATTACAGCCCTATGCGGTGCACTAGAGGGTTGGGATGTTCAATCTACTCTTCATGTGGGATTCGAAATATTGGTCCCATGCCTGCTCCAGCAATTGGCACAGAGAGGGGTCAGCCTGGACTTCCCTGGCAAACAGGAGCTGATGAAGCTTCATCAAGAGAAGCTGTCAAAGTTCAAACCGGAAATGGTCATCTCGAAGCAACAAACCACCCTGCTCCATTCACTCGAAGGGCTGATTGGCAAGGTGGAGTTTGAAACGCTGAAACATCATTGTACGAAATATGGAGGCATGATGGGTTCTCCAGCTTCGACCGCAGCGTACCTCATGCACTCTCCGGTATGGGATGAAACTGCTGAACGGTACCTTCGCAATGTGGTAGAAAAATGCGGATCCTGCGGAGGCGTCCCTAGCGGATTTCCGACGCCAATCTTCGAGTCCTCCTGGACAATATCAACGCTGCTTGGAAGTGGTTATGCAATCGAGGACTTTGCAAGGGAAGACATCCAAGCCATCACCACGTATCTCCAAAAGCTCTTTGAAAAGCAGCACGGATTACTTGGATTCGCGCCGGGCTTTGTACCAGATGCGGATGACACAGCTCGATCTCTCCTCGCGCTGTCATACCTAAAAGTCCCAATGGATCCATCTTCCTTGGTGGATTATTTCGAAGCTCCGCGTCATTTTCAAACCTATAAGCTAGAGCGTAACCCCAGTTTTAGCGCAAATGCCAATACGCTGTTGGCTCTGCTGCGGTCTCCGAGCCCTGCAGCCTATATCCCACAAATCGAGAAAACCGCCAGTTACCTGATTTCCTGCTGGGAGGGTGGAGAGTTGTGCGATAAGTGGAACCTGGCACCTGAGTATAGTGAAATGCTTCTGGTCAATGCCTTTGTTGAACTCATTGCCGCGTGGGGTAAAGGGGATTTGACAAAGCTGTCGACAGAAATTGTTACATCGAAGATCCCGATTGTCCTTTCTCACCAATTGTCAAAGGCACTGGTTCACCAGCATGAGAATGGCTCATGGGACAACTCTGTAGAGAGAACTGCGTACAGCATACTTCTTCTTGCCTACACACTGAAACTACCATGGCCAATATCGCACCGTGAGCTTACCGAGGCCTCGTTGTTCAGAGGAAGGGACTATCTGAAACAGCACGCACATGACTGGTCAGAGGGAGATTATATCTGGATCGAGAAGGTAACTTACCGACTGCCTATGTTGGCTGAAACCTATAGCCTTGCTGCAATGAAGGTTTCAACGGAGGAGACGGCTTGGACTACCCAAGTTAGAGAAATATTCACTCTCCCAGAACAGAAAGGGAGGGCTATGTCGGCCTTCTTTGGACAGCTACCCATCTTTCGAGATACTCCTTGGTGCACAGTGCTCTTGGCTATTACAGAGGCCCATTACTACTCACAGGCTTTGCGGAAAGTCCGGCTTGATGTCTTTCCACGAGACAAAATGCGGATGACAAAGGACAAATACTTGGACTTTATTCCAGTAGCCTGGATCTGTGTTAACACTATTTCTGATTTTCCCCTCTCGAGTGAGACAATGTGGGACATGATGGTCATCTCGATGCTCAACTATCAAGTTGATGAGTACATGGAATCTGTAGTGGGACGCCTGCCAAAGTCAAGCTTGCCTGAGCTCAAACGTGAGATCCGGAATGCGTGCCTCGGTCAGGACCCATCTACTGAACACATGTTCGATGCGTGTACGATAGAAGGCCGACTGCATGGGTTGCCACCGACACCGGAGATGGACGACAGTCAGAGCCACTCAACCCCTCCACATGTTTCTGAGGTGGCTGAAGTGATTTTAAAATATATCAAGCATGTTCGGTATCATCCTTGTGTTGCAGCATGCCCCACGGCCGCACAGCGAGAAGTCCGCGAGGAACTGGATAAATTCCTTCGCGCACATATGGCGCACAATGCGGATAACTCTCGTCTCAGCAATAGTGATACCATCATTGAGGATCTTTTGAATCGATCATACTTTGATTGGGTTCGGGGTACTGGAGCCATTGACACGAGCTGTCCTTACTCGTTTTCATTCTTCGCCTGTCTCATCAGTCGCCAAGGGCGCTCCTGTATATCTTCCACCAAACAGAGATATTTTGCCCGGGCGTTGGCGTTGCATCTTGCCACTATGTGCAGACAGTTCAACGACTGTGGATCTCAGCTTCGAGACCTCCAGGAGAAAAATCTCAATAGTCTCGATTTTGCAGAATTCAATGGGGACGGCCTATCTAGAGGACCAGGCCAACACAAACAGGATCTGATACAACTTGCAGAGTTTGAGAGGTCATGTATGGAGGTTTGCTTTGCAAACCTATCAGCAGAGACCAGTGCCACCATATCGGCACAGATCCAAGCGTTCATCAAAGTAACTGACTTGTTTGGCCAAATATACATTGCGCAGGACATTGCTAGTCGCTTGAAAACTGACTGAGGCCTCTACTAGTGGTGAGCAATCTCGCATAAGCTTGCAGTGGGTTGGGTTTTGTTATCTTTTTTTTTTTTTTTTGTTTGTTACTTTCCGCCCTCGCCCGGTCATGAACATTTAGATACCGCGCGTCTGGAGGAAGTATGTATCCGTGTATTTCATGTCATTACCTGATGCGCACTCGGAATGGGGCAAGCAGTCTATTTTTATTATACTCCGTAGATGCATGTAAGATGATAAGTAAAATTAACCCCCCAAAGCACTGACTCCGTTGTTAGCGCTATAGCTGATGTTACACTGCAGGCTTCGGCGCTGCAGGGGACAGTCACACGAATCCTGCCTCGTCTATATTGCAGGTATCTAGCGCCAACAGTTAAGAGGGCGAGTATTTGTGTTTGGGGGGGGGGGGAGACCAGGTTGCATTGGAATAGTACTGATATTGGTTAGGGTCCCCACTGTCTCTCCACTGGTAGCCACGTACGCCGAGACACCAGGCATTGAAAGATCTATGAGTATTCCTGAATACTCCATTCTCTGTAAAACTCTACACCCATTCCTCCCGGCTATCTCTTCGGGGCTGCTGCTACGCCGTTCATCCACATGGCGAATACAACCCAGCTTTTGCTGGACCTTCATCAGACGTACCCACTTCCTAAAGATACGCTTCTTTCACCCACACAAGCAGTGATAGCCATGGCCATTGTGACCTACCTTCTTTCGTGTGGATGGAGTCAGATGTTTGGGTATGAAGTGCCTCTAATTGGCATCAAGTCTTTTTGGGAGCCCATCGTGGTCTCCAATTTCCGGTTCTTCCTACATGCAGAGGAAATTCTCGCAGATGGATATCGCACGGCAAGTCCATCCCCTTTCCTCAGTCCAAAACTGCGGCTCATCGTACGCGTACCAGTGCAAGGACAAGATATTTCAGTTTCGCCGTGCCGACACGGACATGCTGGTCTTGCCTCCCAAATATGTTGACGATATACGCAAGTTGCCGAATGATGTGGCTAGCCCAACGGTGGCCCACGTTCATAACCTGATGGGGTCTTCTACTAATATGCACATCATCCTGCGCAGTAACCTGCACTTCCGTACGCTCCAGCTCAAACTCACCCCTCATCTCAACACTCTCACACGCCCCATGCAGGATGAGGTGAACTTTGCGATAGAGCAAGAACTCACAAAGTCGGAAGGCAAGTATATAAGGCCCTAAAAGCACCAGACCAAGGAAAAGGAAGAAAGGGTTAACCGGACCACAGATGACTGGGTGACCATCAAGCCATATCATACACTCCTCGACTTCGTTGCCCGCGTCAGTGCTAGGATCTTCCTGGGGAAACCACTCTGTCGGAACCCGGAGTGGCTGGAAATCTCGACGCAGTTTACTGAAAATGGTATGATACAACTCTGGATTATCTCTTTCTTGTTCTGTTTCGTTGAACCGCGAATTGCTCATCATATGACTTAGTGTTTGTCTCACTTGTCTTTCTTCGTCTCTTGCCCATATGGACCCACAAGATTGTCAGTTGGTTCATGCCTTCATCATACCGGGGCACTGCGTATATCAAAAGGGCGAAGAAGCTTCTGGTTCCCGAAATTCTTCGTCGCAGGGAGACAGAGGCAGAGAGAATTGAGGAGCCCGAGGAAAACAAACACAACCTATTGTCTTGGATGATGGAAATTGCCATGCCACACGAAAGCGACCCAGCTTCTTTGGCTCACCTCGAAGTGGTGATGTCCCTTGCATCTATCCATACTTCTCAGATGAATGCTGTTCATGTGCTGTATGACCTTCTGGCACACCCGGAATATCTCGAGCCTATCCGCGATGAGATTCGTGACGTGGTCAAAGAACTCGGTCCGTGGATGACCTGGGAGAAGCCAGCCTTTTCGAAACTTCGCAAGCTCGACTCCTTCATGCGTGAGTCCCAGCGGTTTAACCCCCCTACGCTTCTTTCCATGCATCGCGTCATCCTGCAACAGAGCCAGCTCTCTGATGGAACTGTTTTGCCGAAAGGGGCACATATCAGCATGGCCGTCAATGCCATTCAAAATGACCCGGACGTGACGCCTGCACCTGAGGTCTTTGACGGCTTCCGCTACTATAAACTCCGTCAGCGCGAGGGCGAGGCACATCTCCATCAATTCTCCACAACTCAGGACCGGATTCTGAATTTTGGTCACGGTCCGAACTCCTGCCCCGGTCGCTTCTTCGCCAGTCTGGAGATTAAAGTGATACTTGTCCGTCTACTCATGGATTATGAATTTAAATTCAAGCAGGGCAGCGAACGACCGGAAAATTTGCGGGCGCATGAATTCATCTTCCCCAACCCCGACGCAGAAATCCTGATGCGCCGCCGCCCTGCATCTGAACGACTGGAAATATGACCGAAATATGACACGAACGATTCCCACTTTATGAGACAGAGGGATGGTATTTCCTTATCATCATGAGGCAAGGCGTGGAGGGGTGCAGAAATACAGAAATACAGAAATACAGAAAGAAAGAAAGAAAGAAAGAAAGAAAGAAAGAAAGAAAGAAAGAAAGAAAGAAAGTAGATTACGTACTCGGTATACACCAAGCACACATGGATAATCCAATACTAGTATAGACCCGTAGTGGCATACTCCCAACCAGACTGGGTGGATCTAACAGAGCCACTAACCCCAAGGGTTGGAAATAAATGCCATCCAGTGGATCAAAATAATTTACCTTCGGTCAATCTTACAACTGGCCTAGTAGTCAAAGGGCCAAAACCGAGCAGGGGTTCGCACCAACTGGAAAAAACTACCCTCCGGCTCCTCCTCGAATCCCTGAAGCCCACTTCGGACAGGGATTAGACACTAGCTATCCCCTAAACTGCGACTGTAGTAGAGCTGACGAGTTCACACAGGTCGTGCCATTCCTTCCTCCTGCATATGAGTCGAGGGCGGGTCCTCTCTTGTGATACTAACGTACCTCGGAGTCCGCCTATAGCCAGCCCGCCCCCGAAATTGCGACTGTCCCTACAGCCAGGGTCATTCATACCTACCACTTCAGTCCTCCCTCGGGGGTATAAATGAATCACGGATTCTCCTTTTCCGGATAGTCTAGCGCAGAGTCACCATTTTCCCCATGTCCATCCTGCTACGTTTCATTGTGCTGACGGCAGCGACAGCAGCGTGTCTGTCACAATATGCCACGAATGGTTCGTTCCAGGCTCCTTTCTCCCTTGCCCCTTTTTGCCCTGGAAGATATGGTCCTGATCGTGTCAATAAACTCTGTAGGTCGCTCTGCTTGGGGCACTTTACCATCGCAACATTTCCCGACATTTCTCACCGACGGGGTAAGTATTGAACCTTGGAGAGACAGCTTGCATCGGTTCGACCCCATCCCGCTAATGCACCTGCACCTCAGCCCTTGGGAGATGGACTACCCTGGGGCTCGGCAAATCCAGCTGGAGAACCGCCCAACACAGGGGTGACTCGGCACTACCATTTCAGCATCACGCGTGGCTTCAAGGCCCCGGACGGCTTCAATAAGAGTGTGATCCTCGTCAATGATCAATTTCCGGGTCCGGCGATTGAAGCCAACTGGGGAGATATTATCCAGGTGACGGTCGTCAACAATATTGACAGCCCCGACGAAGGTGCCACCATGCATTGGCATGGTATGACCCTGAAAGACACTCCGTGGTATGATGGTGTTCCTGGTGTTTCCCAATGCCCGATCACTCCCCGTGGTGGTAGGCTCACCTATACCTTCCAAGCGGATCAGTTCGGGACTGGGTGGTACCACTCGCATTACAGTGCTCAGTATGATGACGGGCTATACGGTCCAATGGTGATCTACGGTCCCGTCCAGCCCGAAGTCACCTATGACTATGATCTGGGACCGGTGATGATCTCCGACTACTTCCATATCAGCTACAACAAGGCGTTGGAACTGAGCTTTTCGAAGCCACCGGTGCCATTGAGCGTCGACAATAACTTGATCAACGGCAAAGGAGCTTATGACTGCAACTCTACCAACACACATGGGAGCTGTCTTCCTGGGGCGGGACATGCGAAGTTTCAATTTCAGTCGGGGAAGCGCTATCGACTGCGGCTTATAAATACTGGATCACTTGCAAACCAGAAGTTTAGCATTGACAACCACGAGATGACAGTCATTGCCAACGATTATGTTCCGGTCAAGCCTTTCAACACCAGCGTTGTCACCCTGGGCGCTGGTCAGCGGACAGATGTCATCGTCCATGCTACTGGCTCTCCCACAGACGCCGTGTGGATGCGATCGGATATTGACATGGTCTGCCTCCAAACGACAGCCAGTATCCCTACGGCGCTTGCAGCTATCTATTACGAATCAGCGAACCCCGATCATCCTCCGGAAACAAAAGGCTCGTCATGGGAAAGCAACAACTGTCGTAATGACCCATTGAGTCAGGTCGTCCCATATTACCCATTAGCTCCTCCGGAGCCCGAGACGGTCCAGGCTGTAACAGTCACCGTTGGGTTAAACGGCACGGGATATGCAGTCATGTTCATGGACGGCTCATCCTTCCGCGCCGATTATCACCATCCCGCACTGCTTGATGCCAAAGCAGGAAACTTCTCTTTCCCCACAGAGCGGAACGTCTACAACTTTGGCAGCAACTCCAGTGTGCGGTTGATTCTGAATAATATGTATGGCACTGTGCACCCCATGCACCTACACGGCCACAACTTCTGGGTCCTGGCAGAGGGCCTGGGGACATGGGATGGTGAAATCACAAACCCATCGAATCCACTACGTCGTGACACGCATAATCTCCAGCCCGGAACCCCCGACCAGCCATCCTATGTCGTCCTCGAATGGAGGCAGGATAATCCGGGTATTTGGCCTTTTCATTGCCATATGTCTGTGCACTCCAGCGCCGGAATGGTCATCTTAGCCCTCGTATGTAGCAACCTTTCCTCAACCTGGATATCTAATTCTCACCCAGTTGTGTCTCTTTGTTAATACCATACTTTGCTTTTCTAGGAACAACCGGACTTGATAAAAGAGCTACACATTCCTATGGTCATCCGCCAGACCTGTCATCATTGGGAAGAATTCAAAAGTCCGTCGCTGGTCAAACAGATCGACTCCGGTATATAGGTCGTCGGAGATGATGGGGCGGTACCCTGCCAATTCGTTGGTTGTATCCTTGTAAGATAGACTCGACATAGTTCGCCCTCGCATCAAAATCGCTCCTATTCAAGGACAGCCATGAGGTTAATCGGTATGCGTGCCCAGTATAAACAAAAGATGCTGGCTTACTGCCTCGCTCCAAGAGAGAAGTTTAACTACATACATGCCTCTGAGACACGGTAGGTACTCCCATACAGCCTGCCATTGAGGGGAATTCAGTGTCAGTGAGTCAATAGAATGACTTACTCGACGCGTATAATCTTTTAGGCACCCAAATTTACTTCAACGATTTTATTTGATTTCTTGTCCATATTCAGCCATATATATTTAAAGAGCCAACCTGTGATAGGACCGCTTAGCGGTCGCAATGCTAGTAGTCTCACCACTTGGTACTATACCAGACGAGACCAATGAGCAATATAGAACGCTAAAACTGCTCCATACTAACAAGATAGAGACCCACTCGGCAGAATAAATGCACCATGATCCGAGCACCCCTATTGAGGATCAATCAACAACCATGGCGCTATTAACCGATCTGCCCGTAGAGGTTCATCATCGAATCCTGTCCTCGCTGCATTCTCATCGCGATGTTGCAGCACTCTCTATACAATGTCGCTCACTGCACGCCATTTGTGACATGCCGATGCGCAAGAAATACCGGCGATTGTGCATCGACAGCAATGACAGCAGCTTGAATGAAGCCTTTTCGCTGCTCATGGGAATCCTCAAACGGCCCACTTTAGGCCGGTATGTGCGGCATATTGAATGTATCAAAGGTCCTCCGTGTTTCGATGATTACACCGAGAGAACAAAATCGCTACGAGACCTCAGCGACAAGGACACGCAGCTGCTTCGCAACGCAATCTGTCAAGCAGGGTTCACAGGTTCCGAAACAGGTCGGATTCTCAACATGGTTATGCAAACAGAAGCTGGCGAGGAAAGGCCATGGCCTCCATACTTGTAAGACGCAGTCCGGACAACGGACCCCCAATAGATCTTTCGTCGCTTGCCATGCTAACACTCATCTAGTCCTACGAAGAGCCGAATGGCCTACATCTCACAAGCTTTGACGGCACTGCTTATCTCCGTTTCGCCAGATTTAGAGGCTTTAGCAACACCCCCGCCGTTTTTCAACTACACTGGCTTCTACTGGCCCGAACAAAGCCATGATTTCGAAACAGTCAAATTCCCACTGGAGAGGCTGCTTCGCCAGGTTAATTCCGCGCCAGATGAGATGCCATTCTTGCAGAATCTGCGAAATTTCTATGTCATTAACAATGGTGACGACACCTTCGACGAGGACCGGTTTTACATGCCCATGGACTTTATGGGAGCGATGCACCTGGTCCATCGCTTACCGTCCATGGAGATGATTGGTACGGACATTTTGGAAGAAGACGAGAACGGGGCGCCGAGGCTGGAGCCCAGATCATCGAACATTAGTCGGATCGCCATTCACCATTCGGCGCTAGATATATTTTACCTCGCCAATGTCATATCTTCATGCAAGGTCCTGAGGGAGCTCCAGTATTCCATCGGGGGCAGGGCAATCTCGGACGGAAGTACCCAGAGACTCAATCCCAAGACATTGTTCTTCGCCATCTTGCCGTACAGAGAGACCCTGGAAATATTGGATGTGGATGCGGAGTATTATATTGGTGAATTCAGCCCCGAGACTGTGGACGCTGAGGAATTAGATGAATTGTTTGAGCAAAGTGGTGGCCGACGCGATGCCGACCATGTATGGACAGGGACGCCGTCGGAATCCTTATGGGGGCAGAGCGGATCACTGCGGGAGTTTCACGCATTGAAGCGATTGAGTGTCGGTGTAAACACTCTGATGTACTATGCTCAGGGTGTCAACCTAGCGAAGAGACCGTGTTTTAACCTGGTTGATGGCTTACCGCCGAATTTGGAGTCTCTACTCATTCGGGGGTATCAGAAGGGTGACTGCGATATGCATGACGCTCAGATTGATTCGCTGGTCGCATGGATAGCTAGTGGCTCATCCCGTCTCACAGAGGTCCAGGGCATTACGGAGTGTATCCCGCATGCGGAGGATGTGGACGATCCTGATGATGACGAGGCTCCATTGTGGGCACGAACGACATGGTTTTCGTGAATGAAATTTCAAACTCCTTATGCTGTACCATTGGAGGGAACGGTCTTAGCTAGATGTGTTTGTGTGTTCTTTTAGATACTCCTTGCATGATGTGTGGATTCTTCTACGCCTCAGCTCGTCCCCCCAAACCTGAAGTTATCCAAGACGATGAAAATCCAAACACGACCAGCCAATCATGTTGGAGCAGTGACATGCCCTCGAAAATCTTGGCATTCGCCATGGGCCCTTTTTTTATTTTAAATATCTCGAACTATTTTCGTTCATGATGTCCTGTATATGTGCCAGAAGCGTCTCAATGCGGACTCGCTTCAGTCTAGCATCAACATTCAAGGCCGGTTGGACGACGTGCCCCCGGCAACCTCGACTACCACGCGTCAGATATACAACAATGGCACAGCCAGTTGTTGAACCGGTACGAACGACGGATACCCTCGAGAATATCCATCATCGAGGAGACTTACCAGTTGCTACCTCGCAATCACTCGCTTTACCGGATAGTGAAGATGATCCTGTGATTCGGCAAAAGTATCGCCCGTTCATCCTCGACCATACAGCAACCGAAGGGGACTGGGTCAGTGACCTGGAACTGACGACTGCCCTGAAAATTGCCGAAAACGATTTGAAGAATACGAACCAGAGACTCAAGGTCCTAGTGCTATACGGCAGCCTACGCAAGAGATCATACTCACGACTGGTGGCCTTTGAAGCATGTCGCATCCTCTTCCGACTTGGCTGTGATGTCCGCGTTTTCGACCCGGAGGGCCTCCCCGTGAAGAACGACGTCGAACATGGCCACCCCAAGGTCCAGGAGCTCCGTAGCCTCAGCCAGTGGAGCGATGGACATATCTGGGTCTCTCCTGAGCAGCACGGTAACCTGGTTAGTGACCAGATCACTCCCCATGTATGTTTTCTCTATCATCCGCTAACCTTCTGATGGTAGACCGCAGTCTTCAAGAACCAGATAGACTGGATCCCCCTTAGTACTGGTAGTATTCGCCCAACACAGGGCCGTACACTGGCTATTGCCCAAGTCTGCGGTGGATCGCAATCCTTCAACGCGGTCAATTCTTTGCGTATCCTCGGTCGGTGGATGCGCATGTTTACCATCCCCAACCAGTCCTCGATCCCGAAGGCATACACCCAGTTTCCAGATGAAGGTCAGCCGGAAGACCAGAGGCTGATGCCCAGTGGCAACCGGGACCGTTTGGTGGACTGCATGGAGGAGTTTGTCAAATACACGATCCTGATGAGACCTCACATGGAGCTCTTTGGGGATCGCTTCAGTGAGAGGGAAGAGAAGAGGGCAAAGGAGGCAAAGTTGAATGGAGCCAAATAGGATGACTATGACATGGACATGATCGGCATCAGGCCAACACGTCGACAATCTGGAATGGCATGCATGTGTTAGAAGCTCATTGAAATCATACTCTCTGTACATACATATCCGAACGCATGAATATACTACGCTCGCCAAGTCTATTGCCCTAGACCCAAGGCACCAGATCATTGCTCTCAAAACTATCCGAGATCCCCACTAGCCACTCAACAAGAATCACAGAAGACGATAATTTATATCAGTCCACTACTGAAAGTTGGAGGAAAAGAAACTTTTAGCCGTCTGCAACTGGCGCTTCTCTTCCGGCCGGCCCAAGGCATGCGCCACGATCTTCTTCAGCTCAGTAGCCGTGTTGATCTCGCTCGGCTCTTCACTGAAGTAACGGCCTCCGGTGTTCTGAGTAAAACCGAACATGAGTTTGACATCCTCCAGCTCCGGGATTCCATGAGTGTCGAAGGCCTCCCAGTTGGGCAGAATCGGTTCGAACCGAGACGGTTTACCAGTAACTAAACGTTCTTTTATCAGTTGCAAGGCTTAACCACCGTCTGGACCTTTTCAAAAAACGTACCTTCTTCAAATGTGGCGATCAATTCATGGAATCCAATAAGATCGCTTGCTCCGTGAATAACACGACCGTTCCATCGAGTGGGTTCCAAGAATATGCCGTGCACAATGTCGCCATAATCTTCGGTGATGTTCAAGAAAGGGACCTTGTTATCTCCGCCCCAGTGAGGCACGCGAAATGTCAGGAAACCCTCAGAGTCGGGGCAATATGGGAAGCCTCCAAAGACGGGGGCAACCTCCTGGACAAGAAAGTTTTCGAAGTACCAAGCCGGGTTTACAATAACAATCGTCCGGAACTGGCCAGTCTGTCTCGCGTATTGCTCAACCCGATACTTCACTGCTGATATTTAGGATACGATCCTATCGCGTACGACTGTCAGGCCACTTACTGTCCATTGCCTTCATGCTGACCTTGCCATCGGTCATCTCGGTGCAAGGGGGGCCACCACTGTACACGAAATCTTGCACACCTGCTGCGATTGCTGCATTGACAATTGCCTTTCCCAGATCGAACTCGGTTGGGCCATTAGGGTCTCTCCAAGCCTTGTCGTCGGAGTTGATATTGGCATAGAGCCTGATGCTCCTTGCAAGGCCGCCACCATTTCTGCATGGTTGAACCCGTTTGCCTGGACGACGTCCGCCCCAGCAGATGCCAGGGACTGGCTGGCGTCAGAGCTTCTATCGCGCGTAACAGCGCGGACCTTGATTGAGGGGTTCTGGAGTAGCGAACGGGCCACAGACCCACCTTGCTTGCCTGTGGCGCCGATAACAGCGATGGTTGGAGCCATTGTTGCGGCGCGAAAGGATTGATGGGGAGAGGAGTGAGTAGGCGTGTTAGGGACTTTTTGTCGTCAAGGCAATGTATCTTCTGAGCGGGAGTGGCAAAATGCCATCTCGGAGAAGAGAGACATATGTTTTATCTCTTCTCTCAGACTCGTCCTGCGTCTAGCGGAGTGGTCCTGCTTGATCCACACGTTTTACCGTTCCTGCATACACATTGGAAGCCTCGTTCTGGCTCAGATGCAGATCTCTTTCCTGTATGTACGTAAACAAATGATCACTGCCTAGTCTGATCTTCCTCACTATCGAAGCTACGCGAGACTATCTCGATTTGCCCCCACTTGGCTGCATGTGTATCCATAGCTTGGCGCCAAAAGAGTCATTCTTGGGATTATTATTAGTCCCTTTTTCTCCTTTCAGTTTTCTCCATATTTTGGACCCTTCCCAAAAAAGGCTAATGATCGGATGCAGCCTCAATGTGACCTTAGTTAACTTTAATCTCTGACGAAGTCCTCATCCAGAGCATTCTACGCCAGAGATGCCACGTCTTCTGGAAACCCAAAGTGGAAACTGAAGTGAAAGAACAGTAGAGGTCTGTAACTCAGCCACTGTAGGCGTGCTATCTGGTTTGTGTTGATCATCACTCGTTCCAACGCCTTTCCAGGCTGATCAAAGTGCCCGATTCTCTATACGATCCTGGCTTGGTGACCAGCAATTCCCACTGGCCCGAATCCCACATGTTAACAGCACCATGGCTTTCGAGGATGTTCTGATGGCGAGATTGTAGAATTCAATATCCCCCATGCCCCGCCACGCATCGTAAAAGGAAATACGAAGTGGGATTACTGGCCAACGCTAGGAGACACACGCACACCGCTGCTTTTCAGCTAGAAGATAGACTCCCAGTATCGAGGAAGATGTAACCTCACTCCGCGGTCTCCGAGGATCTGTTCCGAACCACTCCGTAGCCTCAGATCCACCATGCTAGAATTGAGCTATACGAGTGGGTCCCTTCAGCTGATGATGCACGATACGGAGTGTTTACTATCGTATTACGATATACCGCGAATGGCAGTACAGAGATCGAAAACTGAGTACGTACAAGCATCCTAAATGAAGAATGTAGGTCGATAGTTCAAGGGTCTTTGGCTTTGAAGAAAACAGAGAGCTCCACTGATGAGGGCTCGCACGCACAATTCAAGATAAAAGCCCAGCTATGTCCGACTCACCGGAGCTGGTCTTCTTCTTAAGCAGAATATTCAAATACGCATTCTGAATTATTTATATGATTCACGGCAGTGTTCGCTTTTGTCGCTGTTCGGGAGAAACGGGCATATCCGCATGATGCCTTCGACTTACATCAGTCCCCAGGACGAGTATCAACTTGCGGTCAAACGCAACGAGGGCCTTGGTCAACTCTTTTACGAACAGGTCCAACGGCAATCCTCATCATTAGCTGTAGTTGATGGTGGCTCCTCGCTCACATATGACGAGGTACACAAACATGCCTGTCGCGTTGCGAAAACGCTCTCTCTCGCTTCTCTAGCCCTTGAGGAGCCTGTCGGTATCATTGTCAACCATGGTCTGAACGATGTGCTGGCCCAGATGGGGACTCTTTATGCTGGCGGGACCTGTACTCCAATGGATCCAAGTCTTCCGGACCAACAGATACGGAATCGACTGGAGAAGCTTCAAACGCGATTTGTCCTGGTGGATGGTCTAAACAAAACCCGAGATCTGCCATTCACTCAGATCTTACTGGACGATATGTTGACTTCGGACGAAACCTGCACGGAGTCTTGGGAGGAAGATACCTATCCTGTGCTTACGGATCTGTCTCACCGGGCACATATCATTCATACCTCGGGCACAACCAGCGAGCCGAAAGCAGTACAGATCGCAGCGCGTTCCATCTTGCAAGTTGTCTTTCATGCCCCATTTGAGCCAGTCAATGATGAAGATGTCGTTGCCCACGTTAACAAGAGTAGCTTTGACGTTGCCCTGTTTGATATATGGGCTCCGTTACTCCGGGGAGCCCGCATCGCGGTACTGAGTACCCCAGTTCTGTTGGATCTGACTCTTATGACGAAACATATCGACTTACTGGGGATCACTGTCATGGCCACCACAACGGCACTTCTTAACCTAGCTGCGTCGACATTTCCTCGCGCCTTTTCCAAATTACGCCTTTGCTTTATCGGTGGTGAGGCGGCGAATGCTGCAGCCATTCAAACCATCTTCAACGAAGGGCCCCCAGCTATGTTGATCAACGCGTATGGTCCCACTGAATGCTGTATCTTTTGCCTTGCACACCAGATCACCCCAAAGGATCTACGAGCAGGCTCTGTCAGCATCGGCAAGCCGATTGGTCAAACGATTGCCTATATTGCCGATGAAGCAGGGAAAGAAAGCGATGAAGGTGAACTTTGGATAGGGGGAGCTGGTGTTTCTCCGGGCTATGTCGACCAGCCTGAGAAAAATGCCGAGTCCTTTATTATAGTTGACAATACAGACACACCTTCCAATGGCCCCGTTCGGTTGTATCGTACTGGTGATCTTGTTCGCCGTCGCCAAGATGGCCAAATTGATTATATCGGCCGAAGAGATCATCAAGTCAAAATCCGCGGATTCCGAGTTGAGCTCGGAGCCATCCAGTCCAGTCTGCTCAGAACTGGTCACTTCTCTGAAGTCGCTGCGATGAAGGTCGAACTCCCACAGGCAGGCGCCGGATCACTGCTGGCTGCCTACGCTACTCCTGCTGATCCAAACAGCCCTCCGGAGACCGCTTTGGTGTTGAAAGACCTCAGAAATGTTCTCCCAGATTACATGATCCCTCAGCTGGAAGTGATCCCAAAAATGCCTCTCAATAGCCATTGCAAAGTGGATCGCAGATATTTAGCGGCACTGTTTTGCCAACGGTGGACGGACCAACAGCAAGATGCAATGTCTTATTCGCTTTGTAAAGATACTCGATCGATTTTAGCCGGGCTTTGGGCCAACCTGTTAGCCAATCCACGGCCCACTTACGAAGATGAAGATGACTTTTTCGCCTTGGGTGGCACTTCCCTGCAAGCATCGCTACTAATTAGCCAAATCCGACGCGCGTTCTCGTGCGAAATTTCTCTTTTGGCTCTGTACGATAACTCAACCCTTGGTGCTCTTACCAATATCATCGATCATTGCCCTAAGGACGGGAGCTTCGCGACTGTTCGCAACGAGACTGATATTTGGGTCGCCGATTCAATGCTTGCTGACGACATTCCCATCCCAGTCGGACCACCTGTGAACTGGCAGAGCGATATTGAAGGTCGGGTGTTCTTTACCGGTGCTACGGGGTTCGTTGGCGCTTTTATGCTGGCAGACCTTCTGCATATGCCGAAGGTCCACCAGATTGGTTGCCTGGTTAGGGCTAAAGACGCAGAGGTGGGCATGAAGCGCCTGGAAACTGCCTTAGCCAAGTACGGTCTCTGGGACGAGCGGTTTCGCTACAAACTATTGGCCTTCCCCGGTCTACTCGAGGAACCATATTTGGGTCTCGGGCAAGCGCGCTTTAACGAGCTAGCTAATTGGGCAAGTGTTGTGTTTCACCTTGGTGCTCGTGTCAACTATACCCAGCCCTACTCCCTACATCGCCCGGCCAACACACTTGGAACCGTGAACGTGGTTCGGTTTGCCTGTGCTGGAAGGAATAAGCCCGTTCACTACGTGTCTAGCATCTCCTGCTTTGGACCTACCGGTTTCGTGACCGGCTCCACTACCGTCGGTGAGGATGAAGCCCTCTTACCACACCTGAAGGCTCTTGCCTACGACCATGGTTATGCGCAGAGTCAATGGGTTGCCGAGCAGCTTTTGCGGCGTCTGATGGGCCGTGGATTCCCGATTGCAGTGTACCGTCCTGGATTCATCACCGGACATAGCCAAACCGGCGCCTGCAACCCGGATGACTTTTTCAGCCGTCTGATCTTCGCCTGCCTTGAGTTAGGATGCTACCCCCAGCTCCCTAACCAACGTAAGGAATTCATTTCTGTTGACTATGTCAACTCCGCCATTCTGCATATTGCTGGCGATCCGGCCAACCTGGGCCATGCTTTCCATATTGTGCCGCCGACCAAAGACAACATCGATATGGATGCGTCCATGGAGCTCCTGAATCAGAAGACTGATTCTGTCGTCGAACGCGTGCCCTATTCGGAATGGATTGACCGTTTATCGTCCAAGACACCAAAATCATTGCAGCCGTTGCTACCCATGCTAGCCGAGAAGGTCCAGGCCGGTTTGACGAGATGGGAACTTTACGAGAATATGCCACAATACCAGACAAAGAATCTTATGAGGGCCTTGCAGGACTATCCAGGAGGCCTGGAGTTTCGTCCCCTTGACTCTGCCTTGATGGAGAAGTACGTGGATTATCTACGGAGGCATTCGTCTTGGGTGGTATGAGATCGAGGTCCGAGCTTGGTATGGATCACATACCTTACCTTCTATTGCATATAGTTCGTTACTATTGTTGAATTACGGGTTCGGCTTTGAGATCCCTCTCTGCTGTGTTCCTGACTACAGTTTAAATTCTGCACATAGTTCCTTTCAATCCTTTTCTTCTTTCCATCTTTTGCTGTATTGTTAGAGTAAGGCGTGACAAAACGAGGGCTAGAGATTGGACTAGAGGTATCTCATATGATTGACAACTGGCATATTTAATTGGTTGCCATTAGGTGCGACCCAAAGTGAGCGCAAATTAGTGAGATTCGAGTAAGCAAATGCTTAAGCTTTACGATGTAACATAATCGATACCTGCAGGCTTGCAGCCGTACCCACTGTAGCTCAATAGGATCAAGCCATAATGTACGAAATTGATAGTCCCAAACTAGTGCCACTTCATACATCTGTAAAAGCATTACCGGTCTATCAAACCATGGAGGTGAATTTCCGAATGACGTATACTGTCCTTCATCCCGAGCCAGGAACCAAGCGATACCCTATATAAGACACACCTGGGACTGCCTCACGTCTTACTTCTTTTTATTTTGCTCGAGAATCTGGACTTCCACCGTTATACCACTAGCTATGGAGTCTCTACCGCCATCTATTGATTCGTTCTTGCCCACAGGATATCTGGGTTGGCTTTTGCTGCTCGTAGGGATTGTAGGATTGGATTGCCGCTCCATTATATGGACTTTTTTTTACTAACGTTAGTCTCAGTGGGTATGTTTCCATGTCGGCCTTGCCTTCTATAATATCTTCCTCCACCCACTGCGCAAATATCCTGGACCAGTCCTCTGTGCTGCTACTCAGCTTCCGCATTCATACCATTTGACCGCCGGCGACAGCTGCAGGTGGATTGCCAGGCTGCATGAGAAATTCGGCGATGTCGTCCGCATTGGACCCCGAGAGCTCTCATACACCACCACCTCCGCCAACCGAGCTATATTCAACAATCGCCCCACAGAAGCAACAGTGTACGAGAAAAACCCGGTAGTCTGGCTGCAGGGCTCCGGAGTCAGCCTCAATATATTCTTTGCCCGCCACAAGGAGCACATGCGATACAAGAAGCTGATCGCGCCGGCGTTCTCGGAGGCAGCAATCCGGGAACAGGAGCCGACTATTCAACGCTTTGTCACGCAGCTCATGGACGGGCTACGCGTGAGGTCCGGTGAGAATATGTATCCCGATGCCAACGGGGTAGTGGACTTGTATGCGTGGTTCAACTTCATCGTCTACGACGTTCTCACCAAGCTCGCGTTCGGTGCCGCAGTGGGCTGTCTTGATCGCGGCGATTACCATCCCTGGGTCCGGGCCGTGTTTGGCGCCATCAAACACTCGCACTTCGAGCAGGCTGCTCACAGACTCAAGCCGTATCATCGCCTCCTGGAGAGGCTCATCCCGTCCGACGTCAATGAGTCGTACTCTACCCACCTTCACTTTTCCCATCAACAGCTGGAGGAGCTACAGAAGATTGTTGAAGACCCCAGCGCCAAGATCGGGAGAGCAGAATTCGCTTCCTTCATGCTCAAGGGCATGAGTAAAGAGGAGCTGGAGGATAACGTCAACATCATCGTTGCAGCAGGCGCCGACACCACCGTGACTGCTTTGGCTTCTGTCACCTACTATATCAGCCACCATCCGGACAGCTACAAGGAACTGACCGCAGAAATCCGCAACACATTCACGCAGGAAAGTGATATTACAGCAATCGCAGTCGGCCAATTAACATACCTTAAAGCCGTGATCAAGGAATCTCTACGCTGTCACCCCTCAGTCCCCGTCGGGCTCCATCGTGTCGTTCCCAAGCAGGGCGGCATCATTGATCAAAAATGGGTGCCTGGTGGTGTAAGCAATATCCCCTATCCCCATCCACACGTGTCAATTCTTAACCTGAAACCTAACCCCCTCGCAGACATGGGTATCAGTCTCTCCGTACGCGGCATACCGCTCGTCTCGACACTGGCGCGACCCGGAACGGTTTATCCCAGAGCGCTGGCTGGGCGAAGACGCGGCCTTTACAGACGATGATCGGGATCTGTGTACTCCGTTTTCAATCGGTCCGCGGAGCTGCATTGGAATCAAGTGAGTGACGGCGGCAACCGGCCTTCCCTCTCCGAAGAACCCGATCCACCTGCTTAGATGGACGCTGACCCAGGATCCCAGCCTCGCGAATGTCAACATGCGGCTGATCATTGCCCGATTGCTGTGGAATTTTGATCTGCACGCCCAGCCGGATAATGCCGATCCCAGTGAACACCAAGAGTTCGGTGTTTGGGCGGGTAGGCCATTGCGTATTCGACTCACGCCTGTGAATCATGCCCCGTGAGCTGAGTGTTTTTGCTGGCTGGGTTTTGGGCACTTCCTGCGTGACGTACCGATGCTATTCAAACTGAAAGGGGTAACATAGGGGCGTTGCGGCTAGGGAGGGAGACCGCAGTGATGATCTGCGTATGTTAAAGGCGTCGAATGGCCGTCAGTGAGGTGCTGTCTCCAGGCTTGGTGCCATTGCACCCTGATACAAAGGAGGGAACTGGTGGATTGATGAGTCTTGGTGCCGTTGGTAAGGTGTTTACTGTCAAAGGTCTACTACTGTCGAGGAGTATATTGTTTTGTAACGGAGGACCTACTGCACAGGGTAGATATAGCCTGTCAACTAGATATAGGATACATAGGCGAATAGGAAAGAAAGTGTCTATTGGCTGAATAATGGAACGAATACAAGAGACACCGACTCTTGCCCCTTATTCCTACGTCTGCGGTACTCCTTAAATAGCTTCGAATCCTCCCCTTTCCGCTAAGTCTATCTCGTTGTATGAAGGACTAATTGGTCAGATGATACCTTTCCTAGCTAATTCTAAACTGTAACGGAGGCCAGAGTCTCTGTAGGGATGACCAGGAATCCCGTGTCCATGCAAAGGGCACCGGGCTGTAGGGGC
This sequence comes from Aspergillus bombycis, assembly GCF_001792695.1. Lineage (NCBI taxonomy): Eukaryota > Fungi > Ascomycota > Eurotiomycetes > Eurotiales > Aspergillaceae > Aspergillus > Aspergillus bombycis. The sequence goes on along the minus strand of NW_019170040.1, from coordinate 47,232 downwards.
CCGGTAGCCCTGCCGGATATACCGGCCGATTCGGTATCGGATCCGTGACAGATATGCCGATTATGATATAGGCTACTATGTAGAATGGTGGCCGATCAGAATTCGTGATACAGGGTAACTAGAATAGGATGAATTATGAAGAAATTGAGAGTCGAGATTATTCTACGAATCCCTACATTATCTGTCTACAAAAGCGTCTTCTACTAATGTATGAGTCTGGAACTAGATTCTAACAAGTTACAAGATATATATATCTAGGCATGTGCAGATGTAGCTAGAAAGACATAGTATCTGATTCTGGGTTCTAGTGCAGTTACTCTATTTGTCTGATTTTAATCTTAGTCAAGGTTTCTGGCACCTACTCCAAAAGATGCTAAAGAAGGTCTGTCCTGGGCCTTTTCTAGATAGGGTATTAGAAGTAGATATTGGAGTGCTTTCAGCAGCCTGATGAAACGTATGGAATGCTTCGACTTCGGAAGAATCCATTATGGGTTCAAGCTTTGGCGTCTAGACACGAAATCCAACCCAGGTAGGTTTTGGGTCCGACCTTCTATAGCCCAACCCATGCAAAAATCTATGATGGGTTGGGTTGGGTTGGGTTCGGGTTTGAATGGGTTCTGTCGAATTCTAGGAATACCCTTGATCAGGATACTATAGATTGTCTATTTCTAGCCTGGCCATGCAGAATTCGAGCTGTATATAAGATATATAAACAGTGTGCTAAGTACTGAGCTCATCAATCTATCGAGCATATCTTGAGCTCCAAAGCCTTTAATTCAGTTGAGATATCGAGGTTTAAAAGCGGCGCCTCGGAGGCCGACATCCGGGGGTTGCAATACTTTTGACCTATCACTTAAGCTAGAACGAAACAACCGAAACGTGGATCTGCTTCAGTCCATGTCTTGAGAAGGGCCATTCCTAACCCTATGCTTCTACTAATGCCTCTAACAGTCTCAATAAGAATAAGGTTAACGTAGTACATTGTAAACACGTTGTCCAGAGGTAGCCAGTGCATTGAGGACATTGTTCGCGAGTCGTCCGAAGGGACGTCCGTGTCGGAGGCCACTCTGCTTTTGTAAGGATGACTTTGTGAGAGTAGCCACCCTCTCGATTATTTCTTTTGACAAAGTCAAGCCTGATTCAGTAGAAGAATTTTCTTAGAAATCGTTCTTTGCATCGAAATGGAAGCGATGCGTCAGCTGTAAATGTCGGAATGGGTGCGCGAGGTCCATTCCCAATTAGACCAATAGTCGGACTGCAGGTCTGATATATCACATTGAAGGCCGTTGTTTAAGAACAAGTATCTGGAAGCCCAGCCATAACGCAGCAACTTCCAAGCGGCTCACGCGATATGTGGCTTAGGTACGGCTGAGCGGACGGGAAGCCCTGTTCTCCACACCTTATGGCCGGATGCACCGTGCTACTCTTAGAGAGAAATGATATATTGCCGTGCCTAGTTGAAGAATTATACGACGAGTTGTACGTATCATGTGGAATTTATTATCACCATGACCATCAACAAATACAAAACAAGTCTCAGAACATCGCCATCCTACTCACATCCAGAAGAGAACTTTGCCCAAAATGAGGCATCATATTCGTCCATAAGCTCCGTATATTCCGGGCCTGCAGCAGCCCAGCCTTTGATCCCACCTTCCAGGACCAGGCTCTTCAGGGCCGTGTCTCCTTGATCCTGAAGATAGTCTGCGAACCAGCCGCCGGCCCGCGTGCCACGGCCTGCGGATGACCCTGTAGATACATCAGTAACACGTCCCCACGTACTACTATAATCGTCTAGTGAGAGAACGCACCACAATACCAAATGATATTCTCCACCTTACTCGCCGATAGAAGCGTGTATAGGGTAGGAATGGTGGGATAGAGACTCTGGGCGGGGAGGTTTAAGGAACCCCGGATGGTGCCTCCCTATGTATCTTTGTCAATTGATATCCGTATGAAATGTGTTAGGTACCCGGCTTACCTCGAAATCTGCGCGTCGCAGATCTACTAGCACAAAGTCCTTTCCCGGTTGTTTACCCTCCTTGAGCCATTGCAGTAGCTCATGGCGGGGTAGCTTGGCTGCGACGTTCCTGGGGGCCGGATAGGCGGCGTGCCATGGAGTTTGAGGTGTGGACATATTGAGGAAATATGATTGTTGCTCACGAGGGAGGATAGTGGAATGTAGACATTATCGTAGAAGGTCTTGATAGCTGATAACTTTAGTAGTTGATCCCCATCTCCAAATAGGGCTAGGGCGGGGTATGTCACTCCTATGCTTTCATTGGTTGTTTGAAGAGCAAAGTATCCACTAGGCATTGACCAATCAGCAGTGACCAGTGACATGCCTTGAGCATCAAAAATCTACTACTACTATACTAGTAGTACTGTACAAGGGATATAAGTCACAGAAGAAGACTCCCATCTCCAGTACTTGTATAACTCCACTCTATACGGAGAGTGTGTTTATTTTTAATTTTTAATTCTACTACCGAACGGTGCTTCTGGCCAACAAACATTACGACCAAACTTCTCTAGCAGGTTCACCTCTACTCTCATGCCATCTCATCACGAACAGTGAATCAACAATGGCATGTGCGAAAGGCCAAACACATCCGAAATACTCTGCGGATCCCGCTATGGAGACACCAGGGCCAACAACAGATGTGGAGAAACAAGCGGACGCAGAGTCCTCAGAGAGGCCTCAGGAAAAGCAATCGGCCTTCAAGAACCTCGGGCTCCTGGACCGATTCCTCGCAGTATGGATCTTTCTAGCCATGGCAATTGGAATAATCTTGGGCAACTTCGTCCCCAACACCGGGCCTGCGTTACAACAGGGGAAGTTTGTGGGGGTGTCAATACCTATTGGTGAGCGTTCCTGGTAATCTTCTTCCTTGATCGCCCAATTGCTGATCCCATTTTGACAGCCGTCGGTCTGCTCGTCATGATGTATCCCATTCTATGCAAGGTCAGATATGAAAGCTTGCATCATGTCCTCGGTGCTCGGGGGATCTGGGTCCAGATTGGCTTCAGTATAGTTGTGAATTGGATCATCGCTCCCTTTTTTATGGTATGTCTTCTTACGCTTCCCAACTTGTTCAGCGTCTAACAAGATTTTTAGTTAGCATTGGCTTGGGCATTTTTACCCGATGAGCCCGAGTTACGACAGGGACTGATTCTTGTTGGACTGGCACGGTGTATTGCTATGGTAAGTTAATTCTCGCCCCTAAACCTCAGAGCTTAAGGATCTGTCCCCAGAACGTCGAAGCTCACAATAACTAGGTCTTAATCTGGACAGGCCTCGCCGGAGGTGACAACGAATACTGCGCGATCCTCGTCGCCATCAACTCGCTCCTCCAGATGGTCCTCTTCGCACCCATGGGAGTATTCTTCATCGAAGTAATCAGCGGCGACACCATCACATTCGAATATAGCACCGCCGCCAAAAGCGTCGCAGTCTTCCTCGGAATCCCCCTTGGCGCTGCAATCCTGACACGGTTCGTCCTCCGCTGGACAACAAGCGAACGATGGTACGACCAAGTATTCCTGAAATGGATCAGCCCGCTGTCCCTTATCGGACTCCTATTCACGATCCTAGTCCTCTTTGCCTCGCAGGGTCGCCAGGTGGTGCATCAGATTGTCTCTGTGATCCGGGTTGCGGCACCGCTCATCGTTTATTTTTCTGTTATCTTCTTTGCAACGCTTTTTATCGCGTATAAAATGGGCTTTGGGTACAGGTTGGCAGCCACGCAAAGCTTCACCGCGGCGAGCAATAACTTTGAGCTGGCTATTGCTGTGGCTGTGGCGACCTTTGGGGAGAATAGTAATCAGGCTCTTGCTGCTACTGTCGGGCCGCTTATTGAGGTTCCGGTGCTGCTGGGACTGGTTTATGCTGTGAGGCTGGTGGCGAAGCGGCTGGGCTGGAAGGATTGATTAATATGTAATATAGATTAGGATCTGTAATTAGACTAAAATCCTTCATTTCCCTGATCGTGTGCAAGACCAGTCTGAACTAACAATGTAGCCATGATCCCCTGCTAGAGAGTATTGGTGGTCAAGCATTTGGGGGCATGTAGTCAAACACTTCCACTTCATCCGTGATCGGGAACCCGTGAAGACCTTCGAAAATATCGTTATTCCACGCTGTATCCTGGAAGAGGATTTGCAGGGCCGGGTCGATGGCAAATGATGTCGGATTTGGGTCATCTGTTACCAGAACAGGCTGTAGCTGGGTGTGGTCAGCGCGAACATTCGCATTGGGCCTTGTGCCCGAAGGAGTCATGGAAGACTGTTGAGATCGCTCCGATTGGTCTCTGATTCTTTCCAGAACAGCCAAACATCGCGTTGCAGCCTCGTTATTCTCGCTCAGCTGGGCCAGACAGTCGCGCGCCCTTGATAGAGAGAGAGCCCACAGTTCCTGGTTCACGGAATCCGAGCTCGTATCCAGGGGCTGATGCGGTCTCAAGTAATGGATGCTCAGAACAATGGTGGCCTGGAATAGAAAGTATGTGGCATACCAGCTCAGACCGACGTGGATGTTGTCGCGGTAATCCAAGCAGAACGTTGTAATGTCTTGGATGGTCTCGATCGCAACGTAGTGACATATGTTCTGTGCTTCCTCAACATCCGATATTAAGCTGCACAGGCGCTGGCTCCCCCACCATAGCATCATTCTTAGATTTTGTTCTTTCCACCCGACAACTGCACGCGGGCCTCGAAACCAATCTGGCACGTCTTGTGCGGTGAAGTACACAGGCAAAGAAAGCCTCCAAGCCTTCAGTCGATGATCCAGTGAGCGAGAGATTCTCAAGTCGAGGATGTTCTCTTTCGGGGCGGAAATCACATTACTGTAGATGTTGTTTCCGATGGAGGCTAATCGCGCCTGTGCGATTATGGCGGAATATGTTGTAGGCCGGTCTGATGGTGTCGGGAGTATCGAGGTTAATGTGCATGCCTACAAGTCCAATCAGCCCTTTTTTTCTTAGCCAAGGATAATGTTCTATCTTACCGAATCGTCTATGTTGCGGGGGAGGCAAGTCTCGATGAAGCTATCAGAGGCCATGACGGGTCTGCCAGTAGTAATGCCAAACCCACTATCGAAACAATACACGACCCACCAGATGACCCTTCTTCGCTCATGGAACAGTGAATCAGTCTTCGCTGCGGCGGGCGGCTCGCGATGAAGTCCCAGGCCAAGGGCCATGCGGTACGCTATTCCGATGAAATTGTATCCTGTATTCGGCCGATCCCGCTTCTGGAGGTAGTTCCCCTTATTCTTGTCAGTATACTAAGCGAGGTGGTTATCATCGACGGAAACTGACAAATAAGAGAAACGCTTGCACCGTGAGGAGTGTTCCGGACTCCAACATATGCATTGACATACGCGATCGTGCGGCGGAATAATATTGACATTCTCTAGAGCCAGACGTGCCGCCGAGAAGCCAGTTCCCTATCGCCAGGACGATGTAGAATATTGAATGCCAGCTTGACCGATCTTGAAGCTGATGGCGATCTTGATACTGTTGTCGAAATGTACTCTCATGCAAAATCGGGTACGATGTATTATAATACGTGAAATATGCGTTGACTAGACCATCAAGGATGGCGGTGGTACCCAGATGTGCTGAACGCAGAAGATCCGGACCCCTATCAGAGTCTTCAGCCACGACCTGAGTCCGCTGATTGGTCTCTACATCAGAACTCTCAGGGATCAGACCTGGCACGTTTCTCAAGATACTAGACCCTGCGCTGTTGCCTAGAAATACGATTAGCTCCACGTTAGTAGACGTAGATTCCGTGCAACCCACCGAGATAGCCAGCTTCCGCGCTCCCTGTGGGCAAAGATGCCATGCCATCCAGACCCACTCTTCGAAGCTCAGCAGGAGACCCTAGTGAAGCTTCGGTCCATTCAAACTCATCTACCGAAGCGGGGCTCATTCCGTCAAAAGCCGAGGCATGCAGGCTACTTCGCGGAATAGTCGTCGTCTTCAGTGCGTCCTCGATATCAACATCCGGGTTCAGCCGATGCAAAAGCGCAGTTAAACTGGCGCAGCGACGTTCTATTTGATCCATATTTCTAGATACTTGTCAGATAAACCGCCCGACCAGGGCATGATACAACACCCACTTGCGCGTCAATGGCGTTCGTAACGATGGACGGCCGAAGATGCATGGTTTATTGGCTCGGGAACAGTACGAGCATGGCGGCGTCCCGGAGCACTGTGGGGCGTGTGAGCAGGTAAAATCCAAGTAAGGAATTGACTTGGTGTAGTTACCTTGCTTTTACGTTTCTATAATGTCTCGCACAATATGTAAGTCAGATACTCTTTACTCCAGTAATGCTTTTTCTCACCCGACATTCTGTACACTATCGCATGTTAGTTGCATAGCCAGACAAACACCGCATGGCAACTTACTGCTCGCAGCTCGTGCGGACCAGGTGGAGAAGTAGAGCATTTCGGCATTGTGGGTGCAGGGGAATTTCACACTAAAAGGCAATATGATCGAATGTCTCACAATATTCTAAATCGAACTGGTCATTGATATGGCTAGTATGGAGATCGATTAGCATGCCGGAGGAAACGTGGGTATGAAGGATGCAAACATCCCGAGACGCCCGAGAAAAAGGCCTGCGCTTCCAGGTGACTAAGTCGAACCCTAATAGCCATCGTCTGGTTCTAGATTTTTGTCTTTCAATGTGCTATTGCATTTATACATATCTGCTGGTCTGTGGTTACTATTTGAACTGCAATACTCAAATAGTATAGTGTGTGCCTAATACTGAGCTAATCTCATGTCACAACCTCCGGCTCTGAAATATAGAACGTTTATGAATATATCATGTCACAATAGTAAAAGTTACAAGCGCAGCTACTTAGTATCCCAGATATTGGACCTTCATTTACTTTCTAAAAGAGAATTTATATTAGAAGCTTTCACCCAAAAAACATAACAAAGTCGCCAGCAACTAGGTGTTTGGCATGGCGGAGCGGTGGATAGGTGCAAGATCTTGATTGGGATTGTCGTGCCGAAATGGATGAGCTCAAGAGATCGAAACAAAGAGAAAACGCGAGAAAGGGGACTAATAATGGCATTGCTACGCTTTAAGAAAACAGAATCACTACTATAATGTACTAGCATTTCATCGCGCTCATCACTATCTTCAATAGTCTCCGCTGCCACGACAATCCCATAGCCTGTGATACCCCACGGGGATATCCCGACGGAGAACAGTTGTCCGACGCTGACAGACCAGTTCATTTTAAATTCTTGGACTAAGGGCAACAGTATCGTGGAGTTTTCTTTTCTGTCATTAGAGGGACTCGTGTTCGGGCGACAGGCAGCCGACGGAAGTTGTAACCGGTGGGTCTAGCTCCTCTGGCGAGAGCATCGATTTGTTCAGTTCTGAAATAACCGAGAGCCAGTCAGACAGGCACACACCACGGAAGGCCTTACATGGGAATATGATTTGTTACTGCTCAGCATGCTGTCGCACGGGGATGTGCTGGAACGATGTGGAAGCAGCCGGAAAGTAGGAACATCGGAAGGCGATTAGAGATATAGAACTCGTGTTCTTTTGTTATTTGTGCTCGGCTTAATCAGAATCATGCTATGCGAACAATAGAGGAGTAGTGTTACTAAACGTGGTCTATTAATATTCATTTAATGCTAAGATCTGCTCAAGGAAGCGTGTATCCTCCATCAATAATGACATCACTTCCAGTAGTATAAGTAGAAGCATCACTAGCAAGGTAAAGGTATAAACCCTTGATTTCCTTAGTATGTCCCTGGCGGCCGAGAGAGGACATACGATAGGCCTCGTTAATCGCAAGTGGCTTGCGCCCATCTTAGTGTCGAAAAAGCCGGGCGACACGATATTAACGCGAGCGAACTCCCGCCATTCCCGGGCAAGGGATTTTCCAAAATGTGTAATGAAAGCCTTGGTGGCGTTATAAACCGGCTGGTCGGTGGGTACATTGACAATGTGCGCGCTCATGCTGGATGTTATTATCAGGTTTCCGCTGCCTTGACGCTGGAATACTTCGCCGGCGTACTTGGCGCAGAAGACAACGCCGTCAACTACGTGTTGGGTTTAGTATGGTGGACGTCAATTCTAAGGGTAGTGAAGTCTTACCGTTGACTGACATCTGCTTCTGATATTCGTCTAGCTTTTGTTCCAATATGGGCTTTGAGATAGCCATTCCTGTTCAATGTCAACTTGCCGTCCCTAACATCGTTGTTACAGATTGAATGTCTTACCAGCATTAGCAACGAACACATCGATCTTTCCGAAATCCCGAACAACCTCTGCAATAGTCTTCTGCACTTGTTCGGCGTCCGAGACTATAAGACTGGAGTCAGCGGCCGGTGTCGACCACCGAACATGCATACAACTTACTATCAACTTTGTAGGCAATGGCCTTAATTCCGTGGGTTTGGGCAAGAGCCTCAGCTTTCTTAATAGCGGCATCATTTCTTCCCAGATCATATTAGCCCGTTGCTATGCGCATTGTTTGATAAGTCCATGACTCACGAATTATACCAGAGGGCAACGTCCGCGTTCGCCTCCGCCATGGCCTCTGACACCGCATAGCCGATACCGTCCGCCGCGCCCGTCACCACGGCTACCCTTCCCGACATCTTGAATTGTTCCAAGACATTGGCAGGTGTGTTCGGGAAGGGCCGGGGGAATCCATCACGGATCTTTGCGCAGTCGGCTACGGTCATAGACATTTTGACGGTTGTGGATGGAAATTAATGAATGTGTGTAGTGTTGAGAGCTTAGATACAACGACAAACAAGCTACCTACTTATAGCTGGCCTGGAAGAGTTTCATTTGAATATAACTCATTCCACTGAGGAGTAAATCCGATGCTTGTGGCTCACTGACGGGTAACTGTGTACCGATCCCATAGGTGACTGGGTGAGAGTCTCTACGGGCCACTGTACCCCGATTACCGTACCAGGTGATTATCATAAACATATACCGACGAAAATACCTTGGTGTTGTGGGTTATATTTTCTCTTTTTGGTACCGCTATGCTCCATCTCTCATGGTCCCTAAGTGGACCTGCGGTCAGGGCGTCCATACCGACCTTCACAAGAATGAACCTACATGCTAAAACCCAAGATGCAGATGAGTATCAAGAAAGCCCTCTGTGTTCTTTTCTACACAGAAACGAACAATATATCTACCCTGATAGCTCTTTCCCAGGGGCGTCCGGCTTTACCAGACCTCTAGGAATCCCCATAGGCAGACTATCCTTTGCCGTGGGTATTCTGAGTTGTTTATTTCCTACCAAGCAGCATGGATGACATGCAACTGTTCATTGATTCGGTTGAATGGATAGAGGAGCATTGTTCGGGTCCGGTAGGATCAAGGTGGATATGGGAATTTGGGTTAGGGTTTGTGTCATGCGTAGTGGAATCTGTCGGGACACAGTGCGCCGATGCATGTCGGCGAAGGCTAACCTGGCCACTAGGCGTATCGACATTGCGAAAATCTAGTATTATACCTAGCATTTACCTTTCTTAGTTGTAACAACATTGTACGTAACAAAATGAACGAAATAGCTACAATTCTATTCTAAGCTGAGGTCTGGTTGCCAGGAGGCCTGATTAGAGGGCCTCAACAGCCCTACATTTATGTGGACAACTATTCACCAACCCACTCCGGTTCAACATAAAGATAGCTATTAGCTACTAGGTTATAGAAATGTACATTCCTCTGCTGGTACGAGCATACAAGCCACCGTCTGTGATCATGCTTCAACGTTTTCCACATGGCTATCGGCGTCCTTTTCTTGCTTCCCATCAAATCCAGCCCCAACACCAAGCTGTCTGTAAATATTTGCCAGTCGCATCGCGTCTTGTTCCCCCTGACTGCCGCCGAAAATCTTATCCATTTCTTCAATGGGCACACCATTTGTTTCCGGAAGGAAGAAGTACACCCAGACCGCGAGAAAGACACAGAAGGCTGAGCGGAATTAGTGCTGTACTAAGGAAGACATGGAAGAGATTAACGAACCCAAGTAGAAGTAAAACGTGCCGAATTCAATCGACTCCAGCATCCGAGGCGTGATAAGCGCCACAATGAACTGATCCAGCAGGTTAGTATTGTTAGCAAGTATTATAACGGGATAATACTTACGTTACTCAACCAATTTGTACCGATGGCGATACCAACAGCTTGAGACCGCACCCCCGGAGGGAAGATCTCAGAGGGAATAACCCAGTTGACGCAGCCAATGCTATACGCGAAGTTACATACGTACAGCCATATAAACACCGCCGTGGCCCAGCCAGCACCCTGGTTGCTGGCCCAGGAACTCTTGTATACGGCATAGAGGGTAGCTACTATGAGCTGGGAGATGCCCATTCCGGCAGCACCCGCAAGGAGGACCTTTCTGCGGCCCCAGCGATCCATGTACATGATTGCCGGGATAGTGCAGAGGAAGTTCAGAATTCCGATTACACCGGTCGCGAGGAGATCTACCGAGCTGCCAGACAGGCCAATCTTCCTGAAGATCTGGGGTGCGTAATAGATAATAGCGTTGATACCTTGCGGTGGTTAGTCTAGCGTAATGTTATAGTGACGAAATGATTTACCCGTGAATTGCTGGATCAATTGGAGGAGACAGGCAAGCAAGAGGCGGCGATTCAAGTGGCGAAAGGTAAAAAGGGACTTATATCTTTCGTAGCTCAGACGAATAGGTGAGGTGACTCCTGGAAACATGGCAGCAGTTGTCTCGTCGTCGAACATCGCTGACGCCTTGATCTCAAGCATTTCCTGGATGATGCGGTTGTCGCTTATAGGCACACGACGCACGCGGGAGAGCGTCGACATAGCTTCGTCTTCTCTGTCTGAAGTTCTGTTAGCCACTTGTCATGCTCCGCTTGTTACTTCGGGAAGCGTACTCTTCATCATCAGCCAGCGTGGAGTGTATGGCAAGAAGAAAGTTCCAAAGCCCAGTATTAACGAAAATAGACATTGCAAGGCGAGAGGGAAGCGCCATGCAGCGGGCGACTGCCCGTCCCCTGTTCCACCAATATGCTGGGTTCCGAAATTCAGCCAGAAGGCTATCATGATGCCACCCGTAATCGCGAATTGCTGTAGAGCAACAAGTCCACCGCGAAGATTGGGTGGTGCTAGCTCACTGATATAGAGAGGAACCACCATTGACAGCTGACCAATTGCCAACCCTGCGATGAACCGACTGATAAAGATCATCGGCACATTGACCGATGCAGCCTGGAGAATTGATCCGATAAGGAAGATAACATTGGCAAGGAGGATGGACCAACGTCGCGAGAGGCGATCGGCGATGGGACCATTGGCAAGGGCACCAAACATGGCACCCAGTGTGAGAACAGAAACCAACCAACCTTGGAGTGTCGAGTCGTTGGCCAATGTGGGAAATTCCTTGCCCTATGGAAGGTTAGTGGCGCAGGTCTCTGACTACATCTCTCGCAGAGAAACACAAACGAAGTTGTTCATCACTAAAATCCCACTGATGACTCCCTGGTCATACCTGCGAGTACGATAGTTAGGTCATGCCCAGGTAGCTAGGATTGGACTGAAAGACACACCCGAAGAGGACACCTCCGAGGCTCGCAAACAAGGATAGAAATAATAGAAATGGCTGTTCCACAAGGCCTTTGTATCCTGGAATACAGTCAGCAATCAACCAAGTTGGGAGACTTCACCTTGAACATCGACCTACCGGACTGTCCGTACGAAATGTCCAAGCCCGAGCCAGCGCCGGTAGTACTGTCGCCGGCAGCAACCATTGTGATAAGCAAAGTATTTAGTGGGAAAGAGAGAATAAGCTTCTACCGTGATAGTGAGCAGAAAGTCGATCTTCTTTAGGCGCAGGCGTCTCTTGTGATTGTAGAACAGCGGGGCGAAGGTAGATATACCCTGCCACAACCAGTACCAATGAACTGCTCCATAACCAGTAAACATTCGTCACAATACAAGCCAGGAGGCCATGTGGAGAATCTGGGGTATGGGGCTACAGGTGACGCATGGGACGATCCCAACAATGTATATCGGCACTTCTTGGACCGAGGGCTGTCGGCGCGCAGTGCCCCGACAGCTGAAGCCAGACACTTGGACCATATACAGAGCAGAGACAAGGACTTAGGGCCGCTGTTGCAGTCTTCTCAGCTAAATCATATCTCTAAACTTATTAATTGAGTTAGAGTATACACTTAACGTCCAGAGTCCTGGCGTATTGGGAAAAGTAGAGAATATAAAGCAAGTCGTACAACAACACCACTTCCTAGTTCCTATATGAAAAGGTTATCACTATTTATATATTTATATCAATAGGATTCCTGAGTAGACGTTAGAGAAGAGCTTGACGCAATATTGGATTAGTTACTGTATATGTTCCCAAGCCATAGTTAACCAGACCATAGACTTGGCCAAATGTCCTACTGTAATTGAATCCCCATGTAACGGCAGTATACTATATAGGTACCCTCAGGGCATTCGGGATCGTTGATCCCGAATTATATGACCTTTTGGCCTTGTGGAATAGGGTGCCCTGGCTCTATCTCTTACACCCCATGTGCGTTTTCGAACTGTCTTAGATCAAGTCTGCTGATTTTGAACGTGTAAAGAAAGACCTTAAAAGCAAAATGATGACGGGCAGGATTTAGAGCAGGCAATTGAATAATTTATAATACGAGACTTAAGCCCAGAATGCCACGAAAAGCTTCCCCTTAGTAGGAGCGCACTCCCGCCAATTTCAAGACCTGATCAGTCAACTCCAGCTTCTCCAACGATTCCTCACGTCCCCCAGGACAAATCTGATCCCCCCTCATAACCTTCCCCTGTGCAAAAATATTGCAACACAGCCAATGAGTTGTGCCTTCGTAACGGTGGAAGATACTAGCCTTAAGGGCTAGATCCTCAGGTGTAGCCAACTTGGCCGGGGTGTATGTAGCGTAGATAATTGTCCGAATAGTTTCGCTCTTTGGCAGTGAGGCATAATGCACTGCTCGTGAATCCCAGATAATCAAGTCTCCCGGTTTCGCCTCTACTTTAATCAGCGCGCACCCATGATTCTCGGACCATTTCACATCTTCCAATGTAAATCCGTACCAGTCAAACTGACCGGGCGCGTCGACGGCTTTGGGCTTAGGAGGATTCTCCTAGAAGAACTGTTCGAAGAACTCTGAGCTTCCTTGAAGGAGCTGTAAGCCGCCATCCAAAGGACCAGACTCGGAAAGATTGATAATTCCCTGGGGGCAGGTCAATCCCTTGCGAATGGGAGACTGGTCGATATGAGGCCAGGGAGTCAATGTAATGGAAGCTTCTCGACGAGGCAGACTAGATACACAATTTATATGTAGCATTTCCTCCCCGTGCAAACTTGACTAGAGTCTGGTCGTACTTCCTGTATTCTGCTTACCCCTCTGCATAGAGGAATACAGCCCTTACTTGCAGGATGTTTTTGGGGATATTAGAGTCCAGTAGAATTAGTAAACAAGGATAACAAATGGTGAACCGGATTGAACTTCGCCTCCTTATATGCTTGACTGGCACAAGCACAAGTATCTTTTAGATACTATGCACGCTTGTTGGCTTCCCGTGAATACAAGAATTAGTAGCCGGCTGCCCTTGCCTAGTACTCTGGTCCGAGAAACAGAGTCCACCACTCTACTAGAATACACCCATCTCACCAAATTTCAATGCCGACCATGCTTTAGTAACCAGTACAGATACCCCTCCCGATGCTTACACATAATTGGTAGTTGGGGTCCATGCTGTGACCGCTTGCCAGTGGCTATTCATGGTATCACTGGCTCTGATGCTTCACGAGGTGGATGTTACTCTGTCGTCTAAGTCCTTTAAGACACAGGTTCATCCTGTGTCATTCAGTACTACTCAGGCCATACCACAAATAGCATCATTGATCTAGAGAAACAATCTGGCCCTACTCCACGGAGACTGCAAGTGTTCGCTAGACTATCCTATGTGTCCAGGATAAATAGAAAATCGAGTTAGCAGGCCACAGTCACCGAATACAGCATATACTCAAGCTAGAACGTCTCCTGCTGGCTACATCGAGTAGGATAGCACTATTCCTCTCGGAGGGATGTAACACAAGGCCGTGGTCAAATATCTCTTTCTTTCTATATAACTAAGTCTATACCTCAGGGGTTACGACCTGGTGTTCCATCTATCAAGATTTTCAGAATTGGGATAAGAGATGAGATGTATATAGTCGGTACACGGTAAAGTATGTGATGTAGGTTGAAGCAGATGCTCCAATTGCCCCAAGGACAACCCAGGGAACCAAACGTTCCCCATGCGTAACCTAAGCGTGCCAGGATAAAGACCCTGCCCGCCACTGGGAGTCTGGACCGAGTAGGCGGGGCTTCTAACCCACAGCTTAGCGGGGACTAAGTCGATCTACTCTTTAGTTGGGGTGATCTAGCAGGGTTGAGATTCCTTCGCGTATGCGAGTCACGATTAGTCGCATATGCCTAGAGCCAACACATGAATCACTTTACGATTGGATATGCCTTGCTCTTCCAGTGTGTTAATTTCCCGATGTCCTGCTAGGTAGGGTCATGGTCCGGGTTGAAATTGGGTCATGTTGTAGATGTTCAAATGGAGAGTAAGAATACGTATTATGGGACCTCGAGTTTAGTCACACATGGGATCATGATATAGTTGGGTTGTAGAAATAGTGGAAGAAGCTTAGGGCGCGAACGTATTGAACAAGATTCAGTATATTGGTGAGTTACACTTATTATATCAACATGCACCGGGGAAATAGGGGTCTGTAGGTTGAGATTGTGTGATCGGAAACATTTCTTCGCTGGGACAAGAATATTGGCAAGGAATTAGCTGGTCCAGTTACCATTCTTATACGCCAACAATCTAAACTGGCCAATATATTATGCCAGGTGATCCAGATAGACTGTCATGCATTTGTACATCGGGTAAAATATCAGTACAGTGTGCCCACACAGCTCCCCTCCACGGACAGGTATGGCATGGATGACGTTTGCCTTAATATAGACTAATGGATAGGGGTGGATTGAAGGAGGTTAGGGGTTAGTATGTTGTCTTTTCTTTCGGTAGACGAAGCGTCACATCATAGCATTGTGACTGCATTCGCTTCTGTCGGGAAGGTTGTCATTTGAGAATATGACGCAGGTAGTTGCTGGGCTTGATTCCAATCACTGGCGGTTGCAATAGGTTTTGTGTGTACCAAAGGTTGATCGCTGAGCTTCTCAGTCGGTATCTCGTATATTTTAATACCCTTCAAATGTGATGCCTGTAAGATCCCCCCAATCAAATGCATCAAGGAAAGGATCTAGCTCCCCAGATTGCTGTATACTATTAGCAAAGTCCATTCGAGCGATGACTATGTGTCTTACTGTGATGCCAAAGTTCGTTGGTTGTAGCATATTCATATTAGGAACGAAAGGCTGTGCCATCCCCGAGCTCGGGTTCAAAACTGGGACCTATACAGAATACTGAAAGTTAGAGATTCTTCTGCTTGGCGAGCAATAGAAATGGCAGCATTACTGACCTGAGTAGTTTTGAAACCTCCCATGCCCAATTCCCCTAGATGATCGCAGTTGGCATGTCGCGTGAAAAGCGTTTGCGCGAAGAAGATTACTCGGTCCACGACCTCCTGCTTGTAGCCAGTCGCTTGCGCCGGCCATAATCTTGCCTTCACCAAAGCTAGGATGGTTGACATGAAGAAGTACTCCTTGGCGCCTTTTACCACAAGTAGGAGTTGTGTTTCCAGACAAGTCAGCGTCATCTCCGCTAGCGTGATCAAGGACTCTGGCAAACCGGGAAGTGTCTGGGGCAAAGACGTCCGGGAAGATGCTGCTGTACTCTTAGCCTGGCTCTATCCACATGTTACATTGGCTAGAAGCCTACCTGGACTGTTGGTACTGGCGTGGAGTAATTGACACACCGAGCAATAGGCCTGCACGGTCCAATCACCCAAGATGGAGAGGGATAGCTGTCTTGAGGTTTCATGTAGCTGTCGTTGCGTAGATAAAATCATGGTGGCCACTTCGAGGCGAATCCGAGATGATGGTGCAAAGAGGATTTCCTGTGGAGCTTCGATGGCAAATGGCGTGTGGATTGATAAAAGACTATGGCCGATCTTAGTTTGGAGGAGGGATCTTATCAGGATAACTTTGTGCTGCGTTTGTAAATCTTCCTCTTCCGATACCGTCCAGGTGGGAATTTGTGAAAGACATCTATTCAACTCCCAGTCCATATGAAGGATTTCATCATAGGAACAGCTTATTCGCGGAGAATGCATCAGTTTACACGCCTTTAGTCGCAAGGGAAGGGACTGGATCAACACTGATTGGAATGAGCAGCCAGTAATCTCACTTAGTGGTCTCTCGGCCGGGAGCTCTTCACTGGTCTCCTGTAGTTCATTATCGTTTAGGTTGAGTGCTGGGGCTGTATCATAATCTCCATATTGCAAAGAAGGTGGCATCCCTCGCTCGAGTGACACCTCTAGGTCAAGCTCGACAATCGTGGTCCAAATCCGCCGGCGCATCTCCTTATTGAACGGAGAAATCTTCGTGTACCTGCTGGGATCCCGGTGGTACCCTGCCAACATGGCTTGCTTAATCAGTGTCCCGGTGTCGAGCCAAGCCTTGCTGCGCTTCATCCCATGCGCGTTCTTCGCCACAAGTAGGAGGATATAAAGCCGAAACGCCATAATGTCAGGCCGCTTGATGTGGGAGTTCTCAATCCACCGCTCTGCGTGGAGGACCCACTCTATTGCTGTGTAGCAGGTCAATTCGGATTCATTATCGTTTTTTAGCTGTAGGGTATCAAAATCTGCCAGATTCCACGCACAGGCCAGAACCAGCAGAAGCTGTACCACGAAGTGAGGGGATACAAAATCCGGGTTATCCCGTTGTGCCCAGAATTCATCGAGCTCCTTCAGGAACGACGGGACATGAAGGATACGGTGAGTCGCTTCGAAATAGGTCAGATACAGCACGACCAAGTCATCCACTACTCGACGAGACGGCAGCATCTGGGTGAGTGACGAAGTCGTGGGTTCTGGGAAGGGTGCATTGAGAGGCTTCCGCTTCCAGAGACCTCTCTTCACTCTCGCCAGATCAGGTCGCAGCGCGGATAACTGCGGGCTGGCGACTCGTATCTCCTCCGCAAACGATTTAATATCAGGAAACTAGAGTTCTTGTTAACCGTGATGCTGTCACACTCCTTGATGGGTATGATTGGAGGATGACAAACCTGAGCGATCAGATTGGCGAAGATACCCGACCCATTGAAGCGGGTCTTTGTTTCTTTTCCTCGCATCATGATTCTGGGAGAAATGTCCAGCTGTTGCGAGGGAGAAACAGGATCTTCGTCGTCCCCGTGGTGGTGCAACGGCGCTGCATAATGACTGATGCCGGCCGGGTGTTTCGAACGATGCAGCAGCTCGGTATTCACGTATGGCTCCTGGTTGACAGCGGCCTTCGGGGCACCCAAGACGGTCTCCAGGAAACGGTCCCGTTTCTCTAGGGCGGGACGCGTATCCGAAGACGTCTGTTGAGACCGAGTAAAAGAGCTTAACGCCGAGTCCGGGGTAGGGTGCGTCCGAGCAAGATGTGCGGCTTGAGTGATCGTGTTACTAGTAGTAGTGGGACCGCGCTCGGAGAAAGCGGGCGTAACAACCGTATTGGGTTGTTGCCAAAGGAATTCTTTCTCATAGGTGCAATTGACAGCCGTTTTGCTGCTCTCACAACGGCTACACATGGGAAGCTTTCTATCACAGCGGAGCTTTCTGCTACGGCACTGCACGCAAGCCATCGTCCGTCGGCGCCTCTTGCGCACCCGTTGCTCCGGCTGGGGCTCCGGGTCCGGAGCCCCCAGCGGTGGTGGTGGTGGTGGGACATCCGTCATGATCGAGAGACTTGTAGGACGATTGGCAACGGCGCGAATCGTTGCAAGGTGGACATCTTAGTCCTTTTGCTTCCAGCTGTCTTTTCCGGCTTCTTTTGCTGGGGTTCTCGGTCAGACTAACTCACGGCCGTACCTTTCGGTTCCGTCGGAGATCTTGTGTGTTTGATAAGCAATTTCACTGGCGGGCTTACGTGTTGTTGGCCCACCCGGTCATCGTATCCGTTTCGGGCAAAGTCCATCGGATATTACCATATATATTCAACCCAATATTTCTGCGGATCAGGAGGAAACTATTCCGATTGTTTTGGTTGTTATTTTTATCTATTGATTCCTTTTTTCTTTTTTTTTTTTTCTCTTGTCATATCGCCTGATTAGGCTCCGACTTTACTTGAGGATGAAGATGTGGACCTGAAACCCTGGTGCCTGACACGCGGCAAGAAAAAGACGAAAAGAAGGAAAAAAAAAAGAAAAAGGCTTGGAACGGTTAAGCTCAAGTGGAGTCGAATTGTCCCATTCAGGCACCGCAGATTCCCCATTTGGCATCGGGAGTATTCTGGGCACCAGCGCACTTGTCCCTTTCTGTCCCGCCTACTACTGAGTATGGACCTACATATGTATGCTGCTGAATACTACTACTAGTAGTAGTATGTCCCGTCCTGTCCCCGACCCCTACCTGCTTCTAATAATACTCTAGCTCTCGCTGCTCTACCTTAAATACACCCCTCCTCCTCCATTGCGGCTGTGCCCGAATCAACTCCACCGTGAGAATTCCCTAGAAGGAACCAAAAATAGTTCCATATTCTTAACACTAAGGGGAAGAATTCTGTATGCAAATTCAGAGTCGATGGTCGAAAGTTTCAATCAACACGATTACCGTTCCATTGAAGCCTTGGCATTGCAACTACCATTAGGCTAGTTATATGAGAGAGTACCAGTATAGGAAAATTACAGTCATCATTGAATATATATATATGACCTCACAAGGCAGCAATGTAAGATACCCTCTGACTCTTCCTGGATCACCTGTCATGTAAAAAGTGTTCGGAGATAATGCTCGGGGCTCGGGGGTTGGAGCATGTCCGAGCTAGTATATAGCTTCGAATTAGGCCACCAAAAGGTCAGTCAATTACTTTAAGCCAGCTTCCCAATACATTCTGCGCTTCATCTGGTATCAGAAGTCGCCAAGAAGGACAATAAGCAAACAAGGAAAAATAAAGAAAACATGTTGCGGTCCCTCCTCTCGCTCGGCAGTCGCAACGCCGACTATATCTTCCCCACGGTAGATCCAAAACAGGACGGACCGAACTGCAAACTAGATTGTGCCGATTGTACGGTGCACTTCCCGTCAAAAGTGAAGGTTGAGAACTCCCGGGTCCTCTACGGACATATCAAAGAGTTTCACACGCATGTCTTGGTCGCCACGGGCAAATCAGACTGGACGGAGAGAGTCGAGAATGAAAAGGGAAGCTTAATGGAAGCGTTCGACAGTAGCTCCAACAAATCCAAGCATGGGGTATGTGAATCCACCAGGAACTCCACTTTTTTTTGATACGATCTAACAAAACTAGCGGATGATGGTCTCGGCATCGAATCTCAAGAACACGAACCATGAGGCAGATGACGATCCTCAGACTACGCAAGGGACTACCGTGCTGCTTCTGCCTTCATTCACCTTCGTCGATTCAGTAACTACTGGCGACGTCAGAGAGGTGGTTGACTGCTTCATTGATGCGCCTAAAGGGCAACCACTTGATTCCCGATTGCCCTCTCGACCATGCCAATACGATTATGTGGTACTTCTCTGCTCTCATAGACGGCGAGATGCGCGATGTGGGATTACTGCCCCTCTAATTAAGAAGGAATTAGAGCGACAGCTGCGACCCCATGGGTTGTATCGTGATGCGGATGACGAGCGCCCGGGTGGGGTGGGAATCTTCTTTGTTTCCCATGTAGGCGGCCACAAATTTTCAGCCAATGTTCTGATCTACCGAAAACAGGCGGAGCAAATGATTTGGCTAGCAAGAGTCAAACCAGAGCATTGTGAAGGAGTGGTCAACTATACAATCTTGCAGGGGAAGGTTGTTCACCCCGAATCTCAGTTAAGAGGAGGGTTTGACAGGCAGCGGGGATTGACGAGTTGGTAGCGAGAGCAGATCCATGTTGTTCTGCTTGGTTGAGAATATAGTAGTATAAAATTATAATAGTGGGATAATGATAATGATAGTATAGATGTCAAACGAGGTACCCCAAAGTACTTGAAGGTCCATCGACAGACCCAAAACACGTTACGTCATAGAGCACCGCGTTAATTGATTTCGCGCACGCGACAGAAAAAAAGAACCAACGGCGGGACTCCGATTACCAGTCCTGGCACCACCAACCACTATTACTACCGTTACCACCGGCTCCTTTACTTCAATAACAAACATTGACATTGAACTGCATTTTGCATAATTGGTCCAGTATAATCTTTACCACTCCCATCGCTCCTCTCTAAATCCCTTCTACGATATGCGATAATGGCGAGTCTCGACGCTTCCGATATCGCGGCGCAGTCAGCGCAGCTCCGTGCAGAACTAAAGGACTGGGAAAGAGCTTTCGCCGCCGCAAATGAGGGAAGAAAAGCGGACCGGAGTGATATCAAGCAAGCGCCCGAGATTGGTGTGTACCTAATTGCCCAGTCACTGTGCAACTCGCTTCCACTCTTGTTAGCGTCATGAGCTAACTTTCCTGGTCTGTGCCAGCGGCCAAGTATAAGGAATACTCTCGATTGAAATCGCTGGAGAAATCAGTCCGATATGAGAAGAAACATAATCCCAATTCGGTTGACTTACAAGAGCGTCCAAAGAAACGCAAGCATGCATCGCCCCCTGAATCCCATGAGGCCCGCCTTGAATCCACGCCTCGCAAGGCGGCAAAAGGGCTTTTCACGACCCCGTCGAAGCAGCGCGGGCATCCGTCTGAAGTCGACCCCTATGATTCTCCGTCGGCACTGCGCCGACTGTTCAGCCCATCGACGCATCAACAGGCCTCGTCACCATTGAAGGCAGCCATCGGACCCACCCCTCAAAGAGACGGAAAGGCACTTGGTCTTTTTGACCTCCTATCCGAATCGGGCGGAAGCACAGCGACCCCTACGGCGGCAAGGCTGGCCAGTGTACGTGGAGCGGCGGCGCAGACACCATCGAAAAGAAAAACACTGGATACCATTGCGGAGGAGGAGGAAGAGGAGGAAGACAGTCCACGAGGTGACCGGACACCTGCTTCCGCAAGCAAGAGTTATATGCTTTCAGCTTTATTTGCGACACCGACCACATGGCGTTACGCTACCATGATGGACAACCGGGACGATGCTATTCGCCGTGAGCCTTCGCCTCAGCCGAGCGCTAACAAGCCTAGTCAAGGAGCGCCGGAGTCAGAGACCCCAGCATTCTTGCGACGATCCAACTCAGTCCGCTACTCTGCGTCAAATCCCACCGGTGAAGGCCTGAGCCCGATCAATGTACGGAAAAGACCCCAGTTTGTAGGCAAAGGACTCTCTGCCTTGGTACAAGGACTACGAGATATGGAAGAAGAACGTCTGGAGGATGAGTTAGACGTACTCCGCGAGATAGAAGCAGAACAGGCCGGCATGAGTGCGGAAGTGACTGATAGTCAGACTGTCGACCAGGATACGGGGCCAACGTTTAAGAAGAAAGGTCAAAAGCGAACGACACGCAGAGTTCGCATGAAGCCGGTGGTCTCCAAGCCAAAACGCGAGTCACAATTACCAGTGTCAGACGATGAAGATGGTACCGATATTGTGGACCAAAATGAGGATGCGCTGGCGGCGGTGCCGGAGACGCAGCAGCCGGGTGCCAGTCGCGACGAGGCCCATGATATTCCAGATGCTGCTTCGCTGCATTCAATGTCAGATGCAGAGTTTCATTCGGATTCGGATTCAGATTACGAGGAGCAATCTAAGCCCCCCGCTAGAAGCAAAAGCTTTTCGGAAAGGATAAGGGATGCCATCGGGGCTGTAGAGCCACCACCAACAGAGAAGCGGGAGAAACCCCAGCCTCAGGTGAAAGAGAGACAAACTAAGCCTCGCGAGAGGAAGGTCAATCCCGAGGCGCATGCTAATTACAGGTCATTGAAGCTTAGAAATAAGAACTCGAAAGGCAGAGGCGCAGGGCGCTTCGGCAGGAGACGATAAAGAACAATGCCTAGTGAACACCAACATCATTTATGAGAAACGACTACAGCATACTCAGAGATACCACATTAGAAGAAATAATATATACATTTTTATTCTATATAACCTCTTTATATGCTCTGTGGTTCGTGGCGTCGTCAAACTTGTATAGAATGCTTTATGCGTGGCATAACCGTCAATCTGGGACATAGCGGCCCCGTGCGTATTGTATTCTTCGCGCTTGGGCTACGGCGTCTCGAGATCTTTCCCGATGTTGTGGTCTACGAGAGGGCGGTGGTCTCGAAACCCTCCCATGAACAACGCGGTCATTATTCCTGTATACCGGGGTCGTTATACGATCGGAGAGCTGAGGTTCTGGACGAGATCTAACTGAAGCTGTCCGCCTGCTCGGATCATCATACTGAACATTGCGGTCCCAGTCCGATAGTGATGTATAGGGACTTCGAAGCCATGCCTGCAACTCATGCAAGAACAAACGTGCATTATCTCGGCCAAGGAAATCCTGCAAGAGAGACTCCGCTTGCCCAGCGCTGCCTTTAATGTCAACGGTACGAAGAATTGCAATGATATACTCCAGTAGGAATTCAGCATTACTTCCTCGGCGGTTTTCGAGTCTTGCCTGTCCCGGACGAGCCACGGAACTCTGGCTCGAGCCTTCGTCTGTGCGGTGTAGAAAGTCAAAAACTTGCAGTTCCCTCCGTATCCAAGTACGAGCACGCGAAACAAGCGCCTCATCATTTTTGAACTTCTCCAGCGTCAGTTCTTGGTATTGTGAGAGGCGATTCGATCCGACCCTCAGGGAATAAAGCTGGTGGCGATAGACATGTTGTCGTCGGCTCACCTCTTCATCGCGTGAAGGTGGATTTTGCCGTTGAACGTGAGGACGGGAACGGCGCGGACGACGGTGAATACAATTTGGACGGGATATGGACGTGGTGTGAGTTGGGAGAGCTTCTGAAGGAGCTTCTAGTTGATGGACCTTCGGACCTTCGGGGCTGTCTAGCTCATATTCTACCGCGGAAACGTCACTCTTGCCTAGACTCTAAATTAGAAAAGAACCTTGCAATTCCTTAGGGAGGATCATACAAAGTGGACAAATTCGACGGTTTTCCAGCCAGCTGAGAAGGCACAGAAAGTCGTAATTCGCATGCCTGCAGGGAACCGCCACGGCTGGTTCTGAGATCAGTTCCAGGCAAATGACGCATGGGTTGGCCACACTGCCATCCGCTTCCTCCTGCGCTACCTCCTCCAGCGTTTTCTGCATGATTTCCTGCTGCAGGTCGACATTATCTGGTGTCTGATGGGCCTCTGAAGGGCCCGCGATCGTAGTTTTGTCCCAGTTGTTGTTCATGGCGGTTCTCCAAGGGCGGTCCATCGTGGCAGTCGGCGTGTCGTTGGCGGAGGTCACGTTGCGGTCGGCTGCTGTCATGGCAAAAATTCCACCACGAACTTTTGATCCTCGTACAACCGGTCGCCGTCACCAACACAGCAAGTCTACGCTTGGCGACGGAGATGCACTAACGGGTTCAGTGGTCCAGGAGCATTTCAGAGGTCAGCGCAACAACATGAAGTCTGCAAGAGCCGTGGTAGCTGCGAATCACTCTGCCGCAATGGCGCGCGGCCAGGCAAACGGGTCCCTGAACCAGGAATATCAACGCTCCCCTTCACGCACTATTACAGGTTTGCGACGATGGTCAATCATCAATCGAGATCTGCCACGTGAGTTATCATGTCCCTGTACTTCATAGCTTATGGCTTAAATGCTAACTCCCTTGTCTTTGTCCGCACAACAGCCGTGCCGCAGGTGAAAGCGATCCATGTCTACGACTTCGATAACACATGTAAGACTCAACAACATCGCAGAGACCACACATATGGGCCTTGGGGTTAATATCACTCAGTATTCCAGAGCCCTCTCCCTAATCCGCAGTTATGGAACGGGCCGACCATCGGTTTTCTTCAAGCCTACGAGAGCTTCGCAAACGGGGGATGGTGGCATGACCCGAATCTACTTGCTGCCACCGGAGAAGGCGCTGAGAAAGAAGAATCTCGGGGCTGGGAAGGATGGTGGAATGAGCAAATCGTGCGGCTCACGTACACTGAACTAAGACTAGCATGTGGACTGATAGATCGTAGGTACAATTGGTCAAGCTCAGCATGCAGCAGAAAGACGCTTTGACAGTGCTACTCACTGGGCGAAGTGAGGGCGGCTTTGCAAGCCTTGTCAGGCGCATAGTTGACAGTAGGAAACTGGAGTTTGACCTCGTTTGCCTCAAGCCAGAAGTTGGACCAAACAGCGAGCGGTTCTCAACTACCATGGAGTTCAAGCAATCTTTTCTTGAAGACCTTATTCTCACATATAACCAGGCCGACGAAATACGTGTTTACGAGGACCGTGTGAAACAGTGAGTTCGATGTCCCTATCTTTATCAGTTTTGCTTTTAACGCAAGCCCAGTGTTAAACATTTCCGAGAGTTCTTTGAGCAGCTGAACCGGAGGTTTCAGACTGCGCAGAATCCCTCTCCCAGAAAAGCAGTTAATGCGGAAGTGATACAGGTAGCAGAAGGGGCTGCGTTTCTGTCGCCGGTGATTGAAACAGCCGAAATACAACGTATGATCAATTCTCACAACGATGCTGTCCGCAACCGGTCAGCCAATGGAACAAAGTCGCCGTATGGCCCACTGTGCATTAAGCGCACCATTTTCTACACTGGGTACCTCATATCAAATGCGGACTCTAGTCGCTTGATCAGTCAAACACTGAACCCAATGCTGCCCTCGGGGCTTGCTGATTCTAATGACCTTAAGTACATGGCTAACAGTATACTAATCACGCCTCGCCCTGCGCCTCGGTCCATTCTAGACAAGGTTGGTGGCCTTGGCAAGAAGCTGAAGTGGAAGGTCACCGGCACTGCAGTCTTTGAACATAGAGTCTGGGCTGCTCGGTTAACCCCTGTCCCAGCAACAGAGAAGTATTACACAGAAAACCCACAGCCCGTGGTAGTCTTAGCTGTGCGCAAAGGTGCCCGTCCTATTGACGCTGGCAAAATACAAAACTGGCACCCTGTGCCTGCTGATAAAGCTTTCACTTTTGAAACAGTGGTTGGCGAGAAAGTGGTTTTGCGGGTTGAAGAACAAAATCCCAATGAAGGAGAGTGGGAAAGCCAGTTCTTGAATAAGAATCACAAGAGACGTCATCCGCAAGATCGTGATGAAGACACTTCATACGCAAACTCAGGCGGAACTGGCCAGGAAGGCCCACCAGGAAGGCCAGCACCCTACCACTCACGCCATGGTGGCCGCCATCATCACGACGACGGTCCTCGCCGTGGCGGATCATACCGTGGACGTGGACGTGGGTCCGGTTCCAGAGGCAGAGGGCACTCAAACCGAGGGGGCCAACGTGGCAGAGGCCGTGGGCGCGATGCTGGACCTCCCCAAGGCTATAGATCGTTAGACGATTATACTGCATACGATGGACCGTATGAAGAGAAGCCTGGTCCCGGGGCTGGTGGCCCTGTGATGAACTATTAGGTTGAAGTTCAAATACCCTCGTCAGCTATTAGGCTTGCAAACCTTCGATTTGTCTTACCATCATTTATGATGTCCATATAGTGTTGATAGTTGTTCTTCTGGGCGCTTGTATGATTTTACTTCATCATTCTCGAGAGATACAGAGATACGTACCCCTGTTGGGCCTAGATATAATAGCAACTGGTACTTGGTTGAATATTTTCTTGTTTTTATGCCCTACAACTTGTAATGGATCCGTCCCTCCATCTCGTGGCTCAATTACAGGGTACGCTCGAGGCACGTGTTGGCCATGTGATGGACACACTACCGCGTTTGTATCTGCAACATTGGTTGACTCTCTGGACCCCAACTTCCTTCTGCCATTGGAATGCTTGATTTCTGGATCGGATCGATGGCCGGTTTATCCGGCCATACATTCCAGTTCAATGGAGGCACTTCGATGGTTTCCAACGATTTTCTCACAGATAAATGTGTCGATGCCTTCCACGGCAATTCTTACAGATCTGACTGGAACGATTTAAGCGAGGAACAGGGGTATAAGGAAAGGTGTGGATTCATTGGCACTAATCCCGGAAAGATGTGGTGGCTGTGGATAACTGGCGGCAGCATCGGTCTGTTAATTGACGCCAGCGTCCTAGCCAATTTAATACCGTGTTGGCGGGCAGTGCGCTGCTCAGCCTTTCCTCAGGCCAGTGACGTCCTCCCCAATGTCGAGGGAGGCTATTATCAGCACTGTTCCCACCGCGGTGAGTCCGTCAACATCAAAATCTCTGCGACTGCCACGGAATTCTCTGCTCTAAGCATCGAATTCATTGTCAAAACATACACCAATCGTGCCAAAGCCTTCTTCCTGTCCCACCCCCGCACTAAGGCAGCCACTCAACCACTAAGTCGTCAAGCTAGGACACTCTGAGACAGGATGTCGACAACCAAATGGGCCACGGAGGCGGACTTTGCCGAACATAGGGCAACAATCACGAGCCTGTACCGCCAGAAGCCTCTTGTAGAAGTCATGGAACACATGCGACGAGAGCACCAGTTCCAAGCTACGTAAGACAGATGCTTGCCTCCATCGCCATGTCTACTGAGTCATTAAATTCACAGTGCGCGTATGTACAAAGCGCGGCTGAAAAGATGGCATGTCACCAAGTACGTTAGGTATGGTAAAGATGATGCCCAGCGCCAGAAGGGGAAGACACCACATGCACACGTAGGCGACGCTGCTCGGTCGATAACCTCCCGGCGGCCTGCGCTGCCGACGGTGGCACCAGGTCTTGGAGCACCAGTTCATCAGCAGAAGGTGCTAGACTGCCTTAAGATTCTGGGCAAGTACGTCGATGTAAACTCAGCGCGCGGGCGGTGGCAGACGTCGCCTACCTTCATGGCGTCGCTTCAGAACAGCGACTGGCTGGCACAGATGACCACAGTTACCATACTCCTGAGAGGCGGACAGGTACAGGCTGGCTTTCAACTCCTAGGCGGTTGTTTCGATACCTACAAAGCCAACCTAAAGGCAGAAAGCCCCTTACTCACCTCTGAAACTTTTATGGCCGCTTTCCAGCTTATGAGCATCT
Organism: Aspergillus bombycis; assembly: GCF_001792695.1. Classification (NCBI taxonomy): domain Eukaryota; kingdom Fungi; phylum Ascomycota; class Eurotiomycetes; order Eurotiales; family Aspergillaceae; genus Aspergillus; species Aspergillus bombycis. Next base: position 20,012 of record NW_019170040.1, on the reverse strand, counting down.
CGCCTAGCTTGGGATGGTCATTCTTAAAGTATACCTGCCAGCTGAGTGGCATCGTTCTAGACATGTCGCATCCCTTGACTCAACTACTATCCAAGTACTTAACCTTCGACAACGAAGCATTCGCCAACTGTAGCGACCTATTCCTGGGTTGTTTTCTGAATCTAATGAAGCAACATGTCTCCGGCTGGGACGACACCCACCGTGACGCACTATTATTGACAACCGGTCGCATGTTCTTACTCAGTCTCACCACATTATCACAATACCGAGAATTGACACTGATGTCCAAAAATGACGAGACAATGCCAGTGTTAGGTCACCAGCACGTCCTGCAATGTGACAGCGGTGAATTACCACCCGCAGCTACGCGACCAGAGACACTTTCGCTCTATCCCCTTCATCCCGCACGTATCAAGGTAATGAAGCAGCAGCCAGGAGGAGTCGATTACCTGTCTTTCGAGATGCTTTGATGCCTGTACGATATGGACGAGCTAGAAATCGGATCCCCTAGCTCAATGCATGCATGGTATCCTCCTGCAGGATTCTCTTATGACCATTGATCTCGTGAGCACAGCCAATGGTAGCTTGGAATTTGACTCGATTTCTGTCGGCGATCTCCTGATGGATGGGGTACTTGATGGTTTCATGGGATCGCAATTTTGTTAAGGCAGTCGGTATATGTCATAATGTGCGCCGTCAACAACGGTAGAGTTCTCTATTTGACGCAGATATTGGTCCTTCGCTCTTCACCTCATCTAAGTCGTCTCTTGGTAATCAGCTGCTATCAGGAAGCACTCTACTCCAACTGCGGGGCCAGCTGGACAGTGAAAAATCCATGGGCCCCTATGCACGGGGCCATCCGCTCATACGTCCAATTGAATGAGACTCAGCGGCCAGGGGTAATAATATATCTTGGGGGTTGTGAGTATAGAAGTCAGCTTCATCCGCGCTGTCAACGGACCTGTTGTTTCCAAAATCATCAGTAGTACACCTTCGCCTATTCCAATGTCGGGTGGCGGTAATGATTGAATACCAGGGTGCGACTGTGGGTGAGTGTCCAGGATACGAACATATGATCAAGTGATGGCCAGTCTCGGATATTCTTTTGCAAATGACCTTTTGTATTTTGACTGCATTATTCCTAGACGATCCACTTCCAGACGTCTGCATTAAGGCCTATTGGCGCAGGCCACCTTACGGGGCTTGGTGCCATCACTTTTGTCTTTATCCTGGGCAAAAGAGTTCAACTGTTAGGATCTATTCGAGATTCCCCATTTCTTCCACACGAGGAACCCCGACTCGGTAAAATTAAATCTCGGATGTACTCCCGACATGAACGCGTCCCGTGCGACGTTTGGGCAAAAAAAGGTCTCTGGAATGAACCAATCCTGGTGGCGGGGAAGCCCTCTTAAGACGTTCTACTAAGGAGGAACACAATCTTAGGGCAAATGATCATCATGGGAGTTAATCTACGGCCGGGAGCTTAATTGGCCACGGGGACACCCGGGTGGGAACACAATGCTGCACTACGGGGATTTCACCATTGCGATTAAAATCGCATCATCTATTGGATGTAACCGAACCTTGACGGGACCTCTTATCATTCAACTTACGAATCGCACCATTGGACTTAGTAGCAGCAAGTTGAACAATGCGAGAAGACCGGAAGACCGTTGGACCCCGGCTATAAACTGCGGCATGTCTCAGTATAATAGATCAAAATGGGAGTCCAGCCCGCTGTCCATAGTCTCTCCATTTCTGGAGCTATCTAAAACCTCTCTTATCTTTCATCCCCTCCTGGCCCGCCTTCTTCTCGCTTCGGCATTGCCAAAATGCCCAGCTATGTGGAAGCTCCCGTCGATGGGAGCGAAGTCTCGGACGGCTCTCAGGTGACAAAACGGGTTAATAAATCGGACGAGCCATATGCGACGGTCAGTGAACAGAAAGCAACGGGCCACCCACGCGAAACGGATGGCGAAGAGTCCTTAGGGTCTCGGGGTGGCGACGATGATGCTTTATATGTGAAAGGACATCCCGTCATCCGAAATGGTAACCGATTCTGTAACCTCAGGTTCCTCTGACTCGCAGCTAATGCTTCACATCAGGCGCCGATGTATCCAAATTCATTGTATCCGTCCGAGATGATGGGGACCCTTCTCTCACGTTTCGTTCTATCATCCTAGGCTCAGTGTTCACTGCGCTTTCGAGCGTGATCACCATGCTTTACGTCTTCAAGCCATATCAAGCTCAAGTATCTGCGGTCTTTCTGCAACGTAGGCCTTTCCCCTTTCTGCGTCTATCCGTGCTGTCTACTTACCCACTTACCTATAGTGCTCGTCTATGTCTTTGGTGAAGCATGGGCCCGTCTTACTCCCCGGCCTGATAGGTTCAAATGGAAATGGCTACAGACCGTTCTCAGCTTTCTTAATTTTGGGCAGCGCTTTACCATCAAAGAGCATGTGGTAGCCGCCCTAATTGCGTCGTCTGGAAACAACGGCCTCAATGGTGTAGAGATATATGCCGTGGAACGACTTTTCTATGATAGAAGTGTGACCGCAACCACCGCGGTCCTGGGAACCTTTTCTATGGCCCTTTGTGGGTTTGTCCTCGCAGGTGTGATGCGGCCGCTGATTGTTTACCCTGCGGAAATGGTGTACTGGTCCACTTTACCTCAGGTGGTGCTCTACCAGAATCTCCATTTTGACCGGCGGGCCAACAAAGAGCGCCTGACGAAGTTTGGCTGGGCTCTGTTACTTACCGCCGTGTGGGAATTATTTCCCGCGTACATCATGACTTGGCTTTCGGGTATCTCCATCTTCTGTCTCGCCTCCATGAACGCGCCAAAGCACACTCGGACCGTTTTCTCTACGATCTTTGGGGGCGCTTCGTCTAACGAAGGTATGGGCCTCTTTAACTTTTCGCTGGACTGGCAATATATCCAGAGCACCTACCTTTCATTGCCGTTCAAGCAACAGCTGAACAGTTGGATTGGTTACATCATTCTGTATGCTGCTATACTCGGCCTCTACTACAGCAATGCCTGGGATGCCAAATCCTTCCCGTTCATGTCCACTTCTCTGTTCCAGAGCAATGGCACACAGTTCTCAACGTCAGCCGTCATAAATAGTCATGGAACCATTGATTTCAGCAAGCTCAAGGAGGTCGGCCTGCCCTCATTGACTTCGAGTACTGTCTGGGGTTATCTCACTCAGAACCTGGCCATCGGTGCTTTGATTACCCACGTCCTCATTTTCTATGGCAAAGACATGGTGCTCGCATGGAAACAGGCACGTAGCAGGACTCAACCGGATCCACACTATCAGGCGATGCTGAAGTATAAGGAAGTCCCCATGTGGTGGTACCTGGTTCTTTTCGTCCTGTCCTTTGTCGCCGGACTGATTGTCAATATCAAAGGAGAAACCACTCTCCCAGTCTGGGGCTACATCGTTTCGCTTCTCCTCGGCGCCTTCATTGCGCCTTTCTCCTGCATACTCTACGGTCTCTACGGAACGGGTGTTTCCACCAACCAGCTGTCCAAGATGGTGGCAGGTGCCCTTCATCCCGGCCGCCCGCTGGCCAATCTCTATTTCGCCAGCTGGTCCCACCAGTGCATCCTTCTCTCCGTCAACTTGGCTAACTGGCTCAAAATCGGGCAGTACACCAAAGTCCCTCACCGTATCATGTTCGCCACTCAAATATACGGTACTCTCCTCGGCGCCGGGTTAAACTACGTCGTGATGACCACGATTGTGAGCTCCCAACGAGAGATCCTCCTCGATCCACAGGGAAACAGCGTCTGGAGCGGTTCAACCGTGCAAGGCCTTAATACCCAGGCAATCACATGGGCCCTCGCAAAGGAGATGTACGGCGTCAGCAGTCGTTATCTCATCGTGCCCCTCTGTCTAGTCATCGGTCTTGCCTTGCCAATCCTGCACTGGGGTTTACAGAAAGTGATCCCTTGTCTACGGAAGCTGCCGCTCAACACAGCGATCATCGTTTCGTACGCCGGCAGTCCGTATTATGGAAACACATCATGGATTTGGTCGTCCATTGTTGTCGGTCTTTTCTCGCAGTTCTGGCTCAGACGCCGCCTGCCGGAGATCTACAACAAGTACAATTACCTCATTGGTGCTGCGATGGACGGAGGGTCTCAGATTATCATCTTCATTCTCTCGTTTGCGGTGCTTGGGGCTGCCGGTAAGGAACGCCCGTTCCCTACGTGGTGGGGAAACCCAAATGGTAATCCGGATCATTGCTTGTAAATGAAGCACTCGTCTTGCCAGTCTGCACACTGCACGTATGTACATGCACGAAGACAAGATACCTCCCATGCAGAATTTGAAGTAGATACTCCCAAATGATGAATATCCTCCGAAGCCCTACCTTGAGCACATACAATAAAACCACGCCATTTAAGCCGAATCCCTCTCACTCTAAACCCCAACAATCCCCCACCCGGGAAAACGAAAATCTACTATAACAACATACCATACAACCCCATAATAACCACCTTCCCAACAAGTCCACGACCGACGTTATCCCCCAAACCACGCTAAAACAATAGCCTTACGAATCCATCTCCACCTTTCAGGCTAAATCTCCACGCGCAGGAGGCCCAACCGTCGGCTACTTGCTTGACCTGGGGGCCAAATGCTCCTCTACCAATCGATGCCACTTTGCCACGCACGTCTAATTACGATCTTCAATGTGGGCTGGCGAACGTGCAGAATAGCCATTGATTACCATGGTTAAGCAGTTGACTAGCCCCGAATTCTGAATCTATGGTAGTACGTAGAACGATCAAGGACTGTGTTTGTTTAATTCCTACATTGGGAAGTTCTTTCTGTGCGTAATAGTCACATTGGTTGGTTGTTTGTACAGGTGGATAATAGACATTTCCTGAAAGAAGGATACTATAGTAAAATGGGGTTCGAGAAAGGAATAGTATTGAATGCTCAGCATTCGGTAAGGGAGGTCTATGGGTGGATCACGAAGGGAATTGTGTTCTTTTGCCGAGCAGTAGCCGATGAAGTGCTACGCTGGGCTCAGATTGCAAAGGGGGCTGCCAGCAGGAGCAGAACTGTGAGGTATTTGTTCAGGGAGCTCTTGCTTGCTGCACCGGTGGCTAGCGGTGGGTGGTTCGAGGATGGTGAGGATGGTGACGTGGATGGCGACCCGGGCTTGGATGTAGGGTTTGAGGCGGTGCTGTTGTTGTGGACCGAGGTGGTCGTAGGCGAGGTGCCGGGGGCTGAAGAAGTGAGCGAGGCCGTGGCATAGATCTTGGAGATGGTTGATAGAGTTGCTGCAGAAAGGACTTGGGAGGACGTCAGTTTGAGGGAGAGTATAGGGGTAGAAGGTCATGTTCAGATAGCGTGGCGAAGTGTAAGGTGATGGATGGCAGACTAACCTGTAGAAGATGACGATGCTGTTGCAGCCCCCGAGCTGTCGCCCTTGATATTACCATCGATTGCTTTGATGGACTTCCATGAGCCAGACTTATCCGTATACTCGTACGCAGAGCCAGTTGAGTAGTCTGTGACCTTGATCGATTTCACGTGCATAGTGAACGGTCCTTGAGAATAGTCAACTTGGCCACCAGCCCATTCTAGTGTTTAAGCTTAGTTAGATGCTCATAAACTAGGGCTCAGGATTCACATATCATACCGATCGTTCCCGGGGCGTTAGAGGGATCTCCCGCTGCCCAAGGGCCAACCTTGATGAAGCAGGGCGTCTGCGGATACTGTCCGTGGGCGTTCTTTTCCTCCAATGTACGAACGGTATTGCCATCGATCTGCCAGAGAATCCGGTTGCTATCCCAGTCAATCGTGTACGTCTTGAACGCATCGTGGTTCCCAGGGTCTGGGTGAAAGGCACCACGGTCATAGGTGGTGGTATCGCCTTTGCCAAAGTAGTTCGTCTGAACCTGGGCGTTGTCCCCACCAAGCCACTCCCAGTCGATCTCATCTAGACTGTCTGACTGAAGAACCGCACTGCTGACAATACCAGTACCCGGTGCAGCTTTGATGGTGAATTCCACTCGGCCGAACATGATGTAGAAGTCGGACTGGATCAAAGGACCGTCAAGCTTCTTTGCAACGGTCAAGGCCACGCCGTCCTGGTCTTGGGTGACCGTCCCAATAGACTTCCATCTGTTAGGGAGCGATTTGGTAAGATCGAATGTAGCTGAGGTGCCAAAGGCAGGATCCTTGGGGCAGCCTGTCGAAGTTAGATCGTCGACCCTGGGATTTTGTCACAGTAAAGGTATCACTCACTAGCCTTTGTGGGGTTGCACGAAGTGAAGGTTTGAGCATCTGCCAGATAAGGCAGCAGCAGGATGGTCATGGCCATGGCCATGATGTAGCATGAGAACCCCATACTCTGTGCGAACATGGTTTCACGCATGTATGTCGTCGAAATGAGAGTGATGCCAGGGACGATCTCCCAGGCGATAAGGTTGTTTTAATATGACAACGAATGAAAGAGTGTAAGGCAATGGATGAAAGAGTGTAAGGAAGTTGCAGAACAAAGAGATCCATTGCTTCTGTGTCTTCTATTATAGACCATGGCTCAGAGAGTGAATTTGCCGGTCCTACCCGGCTATTTTTAGTCGGGTCATCTGAAGCCAAGTTGAACTTCACTGTACGCTTCGTACATTCACTGGTTGACTGACAGTCAGCAAAAATGCCTCGGAATAACTCAAATAGTACTGTTCAAGTGAGTCATCAGAGCATGTTGAGAGATAAAAAGCACAATGTTGCCGCTGGTAAGACTTCTCTACGACCTCAACAAGTCGTATATGCTACTCGGGTACTCTTGTGACACGGTGACGGGGTTCAAGGTGTTTCTGTCTGTTCTACTATCCTCGCCTACTTGCGTATAGAACTCTGGCTGCAATGTCCAGGAATTGGTCATAGACAGGCCCACCTTCCTTTTCCCCTTCACCGTACATTCTACTTGGTCGGTTCATCTGTTGGTTTCGGTGGAACAAGCTCGCGTGAGCCGGTAGGAAACTCTATCGTTCTGTCCAGCCCTAAGCTCTGAAGTAGGTATGATCAAGCGACTTCGCATACATTGACCTCATCTGACACATTTGAGTGGCTAGTGCATTTTTGAGATACTGTCGGAAGTTACGAGCCTGAGTTACGGCAGCCCACGTGTGGCTTTCCGTGGCAAGGTTCTGCGAGGAATGTAGGCGCTCGCTTCGGTTGGAAATGCTGAGAGGATCAGAGCTTCACCTGGACTGGGTTTAAGCAAGGGATTACCAACCTGTCCGCACGAAGAATGAGGGTCGAATTCAACTCACTTCTGGGTCCTGAGGTCAGTGGAGGAGACTAGTAGTTGCTTCTCGGAGAGTTTGGGACAGGGGTTATTGAGTTTAAGTTATCTAGTATAGCACTATAGGACCGTACAAGAGAGTAAGACAACTCTGAAACATTCACTCGGCCTTCCATGCATTGTATTGCGTTCTGAAACCATCTGACGGAGATGGATTGTAAATTCCAAATCTCTTTTGTAGGGTTTCACCAAGTCATTTGTTGTGTTGGGCATTCTCATGTGACCCTGGACAAAATGTCACGTTTCAAAGAAACAAACAACAAACCTTCCGCATTGTTGGAGGTTGAATTGTGACAAGTCATTCTGGATGCATACCCAAAACCCGACACAAAGCCGACGAGAGAAAAACGGTCTGAGATTCTCCGCCCACACAAAAAGGTTTCCGGTGGCCGATCAATGTGCGAAGGTCCTTGCAGCACGGTTTAAAGCAGTGTGATTGGACAATTCATCCGGGCTGGGGAGGGGGAAAGATGACAGGGACAACGTTTGTCCATGTAAGACGAGACACGCAGCCTCGCGTCAGCTGAGATAGCCTTGCAGCACCTTTTCTCCCCTTTCATCCAGATTCCATCATGCTTTCGGACTTGTCATCCGTCGCGGACAATGCCACCTTCTCAACAACCCCCTATCTCTCCACGCGGTCGCAGCTTTCCGTCGCAGTCTGACTTTCAGCTCCGAATTACACTCTCAACAGCGTCGCGATAAATAAAATCCTGTTTGAATCGCTCGTATGCTGGTGGCCGATCTGCCCCCGGTTGCCCCATGTCACATCCACTCGTGGCAGCAGTGTGGGAACAGCTACGGCGTCGTGACATAACCAATATCGTCAGGGAAATCATCGGTGACCATGCCACGGATGTCGCGATCTTTCAAGCGGAAGATGCTTCCGATGTCGCCAAAGTCGAGCATCTCATGCACGCCGTGTTCTGGATGAAAGCCATTTTTGACCTGCAGAGAACCTATCTGCAGGGGCTAACGAATTTTGACGATGGCCACCCCTCCTCCACTTCATATCTACTCCCCTCCGAAGTCATCTTCTCGACCCTTATGTACCTAGTGCAGGTGAAGCCGAAGTTGTTCCCGTGCACCAAACCAATCGCCTCGGAGCTGGTCAAATATAGACACTTTCTCGCCCTCACGTTACTCGCCGGTGCGCGACTGCTGCTGTTGCGAGGCCAAAGCATTCGCCATGAGATGAAATTCAATCTTGAACGTGCGATCAGGCAAGCATGGCAAGACCCGGAGCTGCCCGGTGCAGACAGGTTTATGGTCAGCAATTTGCTGCCAAAAGTCATCGATAGTATAGAATCCTCCGATTCGTCATCTAAAAGTCATCTGTTTTTCTCTGCGTCGCAGGGAAGTAATTCTAAATTCACGGCCATGGAACCTGTAAGTTCTAACTTGTATCTCTGTAGCCCTTCCTGGGAGCAAGTTCGGCTTACGCATGATAGAACTCCTTACTGGGAAACACCGAGACTCTAACAGACCTTTTATCGGGTCTGTTGAAGAAAAACACCGATCAGACAACGCCCTTCTTATCTTTGTTTGACATGCTATGGGCTGCCGAGGCGACCATGGTACAGTCCCATATCGATCGCCGCCGTATATCCCAAGAGCAAGGGGATAGCCTTGCTGCAGCACTGGACGGGGATGATACCTTTGAACACACGCGAGAGAACAAAATGAAGCTGGCAAAGACAGTCTTGGCGGCTTTCAACGATGAATTCACGGCCCCTCCGCTTCAAATCCTTGCGACGGTTGTGCTAAGCCAGAATTCCGAAGCTCATCCACCCCTCCAAACGCGAAGAATCCGGGATACTTGGGGTCAGCTATCTCGTATCAGGGAAGTCTGCGAAGCATCCCTGAGTCATCTGGTGAGATGGCTTATCAACCGAAGAGTCCAACTGTGGGGTTGCAACGGAGAGCTAGAGGCCACCTCGCACCACTATCAACAGAATCTCACCGAGTGGTTGCAGCTTTCACCGCTCCAAGAAGCGAATCAATCAAACCGTCAAGATGAAGTATTTTACGTGGTGGATTGCCCTGCCGTCCATTCAGTTCCCAAATCATTATTGGAGGAGCGAATGGATAAAAACGCTTGCGAGGTATGCAAATTCCCTCATGACGCGATCTCTGAATCGAATGTATTATGATAGCAGCGGAGGTTTAACATCGGGACAGCAATTACGAGCGAACTCCCAGATCCTAACTTTAAATATTTACTGCCCTTTGTGTCCAACAAACACGAAAATACAGCATGCACGCATGGTGGAATCCGCCAGGCTTTCCCAACCACGCATCGGCTTCGAATCGGGCAGTACCAGAAGCTACTCCTTTCCCGATTCTATGTCTCGAGACACGACCTCCTCGAGCTCCCTTAGTCATTCCACCAGCCATTCATCCGTCCGTATAGACTCAGGCGACGGAGCATGGAGTCCGATCTCGCCTGCAACTTTCAAGCCAGTATACAGTGCGATGAATAACAAGCATTCTCCTACTACACCCTCCGACCCACATGCCTCATTTTTGGCGCGTGGCAAAACCGATCATCTATATGAAAAGTCTACCACAAAGTCATTCCCGCGAGAACTGAAAAATGTCTCTCTACCCTTCTCTACTGGTTCTTCCATATTTCGTCGGGTGTCAGTGAAGAAGAACCATTTACCTCGTGAGCCCAGATTCTGCTTCTCTGCGTCAGGCCGAAGCCTTCTTCTTTGGGGTGTTGGAAGTAATTGGGTGACCAGGTTTGAGACACCTACTGCAGGAGCACAGAAGCCAAGAAGTTATCGATACGATGTTTCCGGTGTGCAGTACGTTGCCGCCGGAGACCAGCGCTGCGCCGTGATAGCCGCTGTTGGAGAGGTAAACGGCCTTCACCCATCTGCCTCCATGCAACTTGACCAGAACTGACAACGCATACAGCATTACGAGCTTCTGGTATTCAAGGGTGTTGGCCTCAGTGCCGAAGCTCATTTGCCGATCGAGATTCACGACCCATCCTTACCTCCTATCCATATGGTTATGTCTCGCGATGACCGATACATTGCGTTTACCCTCAAAAGCGAGGTTCGCGTTTACGAAATCATTGCGGGCGGTATTGTACGAGTCTCATTCGGTGATACGGGAGACCCCAGCGCATCTCTATATGATATGACTTCGGCTCCAACGCGCATCGCTTCACCCCTAGGAAATGACGGTACTCCAGGAGGGCAAGAAGCGATTATTGAAAGAAAGCTTCAATTCTCGGTTGACGGGAAATACTTCGTCATTGCGACACACCTTACTGACTGCAATGCCTATGTTGATGTGTGGGACCTGTCCCTGAAACGGTGGGATACTGTTCCTGGTAAATCGCAGTCGTTTAGGCTTTCTCACGTATGTCCCTTGAAATCCTAGCCTTTCTTTTGCACGCGTGACTAACAATACAAGCGAACGACTAACAACAAGGACCTCACCTGCGTGTTCTACGATAATGTTCACCATGCAGTTCTCCTACCTGCGTATTTCGAGAAGGAGTTTCCCAAATCATCCTCAGTCGCCGATAAAGACATGCTGAAAGACCCAAATAGCACCCGCATAACGCACGCAGCCCAGTCCGGCTCCGGGTCGCGGTTTGCCATTGCGAACGGCATGAACCAGATTTACTTGTTCGATTCCAATGCTAGTGGGCCTACGCGTGTGGCTCGGGTCAAGAAAGCCTCGCATAAGATCAGTTCGTCGGTTTTCCGACCCGGCTACTTGAGCTTGGCCTTCCCACAGGATGACGAAATTCTTCTTTTCTGGATGGATAATGGGAAATTGATGCTCCGGGCGGTGCGATTGCACGAGGGGACCCAGACATCTAAAGATTATGACTTGCGCTCTGATTTTGACCGGCTAATCCTTGAGCGGCCCACGGCTGATGTGCAACTCCGGCGAGCTTCACTGCTGTCCAAACAACAGAGCCCTGAGCTGGATGGGTACATATCCATCACCAGCAAGTTGGCTGAGCTACCATCGACATGATGTTCGATGAAGATACCAAGACTGCTTCCACATTAATTCTGGGGCATGAGATTGTGGAGGATCACATATATAAATCAATAATAAGTAGTATACTTCTGTATCCATCACATATGCCTATATTGTGAGATCACACCAGTAGTTGGTTCACAAACGGTAAAACCAATGCCTGAGGCCCGGGAGCTGGATGGATCATGCACGTCATTACCAAGACCGGACTAGTGCGGGGGAGCTTCCCCGGAATAATTGAGGTCCCGAGCCCCGAGGGGGTTCCATGATCATCGACCGTCACTTGAAAACAACAGAGTCAAAGACAGGAGGTTAGTCAGTTACAAGAGGTTACTACAGGTATGTTCTTCGTTATTGGGGGCCGATAGAGACTCTGTCGTGCCCAAAGTTACCCCATCCCAGTTCCCTTCTGCCCCTGGTGGATCGTGCGGGTGATCGACCGTCGGAGCTTCTGCAGCTTGTCAAGTCCAGCACCTGAGGATTGCGTGCAGCTGGAATGAGCTAATATTCGCATTGGCTTTTAGCAACTTCGGTGCAGATTACATTTCATCCCAAGCAACGTCTGCAGTAAGGGGTGAAAGGCCTTTGCCGTGTGGACGCAAGTCAAACCGGCTTCGATATATATGCCTTCAAGACGACGTCATCAATCCGTTCACTCTGACGCGGACCGCCTCGGGAACTCTGCAGTCGTTCAAGTCTGAACAACAACAGCAACAGCAACAACAACATCCTTCTTCCCCTTTCATTTGATTACCCCCCCGCACTACATCTATTGTCATGTCTCAGTCTGAGATTCGCGATGCCCGTCGGCCCTCTCAGGCCGAGAATCAGACCATTCTCAAATCTGAGATCCCTTTGAAAGAGCGCTTCTTCCGTTACTTTCAACATGAGATCACTGGTATGACCTAGTTGATGGACTGTGATCCTCTATGCACAGTCGGAGATCATCTGACACCCGTGCTTCCTGTAGCATTGCAAGAACAGATGGACCGTCTCGCGGATACCTCTCTTGTGGGAGGAGAGCGGACGGATGCGACCGACCACTGCCTAGCTGGCATTGCCCGATTGTCCAACGAAGTCAAGGATGCAGCGAGCTATATTCCCACATATGACCAGCGGATATATGCGGAAGTAGGTTGTAGAATGTGGCCTTGACGCGTGTCTTGTATTGATCCATCGTCTAGGCGATCAAGGCCCTCCAAGACAAGCTGGGTGAAACTCGGGCGACGGTCGAGCCACGCCCTAAGTTCAGCTTCAAGACCAAGAAGAATGCTTCGGCGATTTCCTTGTCGGATGCGGCCAACATCGTTTACCACCGTCGGAGTATGCCTGGATACCTTTCCCCGGGGACATCCTCAGTGGATTCATCCGCCGCGCAGACCCCCAACTATCCCTCCACGCCGTTGAATGAGCCCGATCGCATCCTGCAGCCGAGAGCAGAGATCGCCCCGACCTCTTTCCCAGCTATCCCCACGATTGATGTGGACGACATTGAAGAAAAGCCGAAAAACGAGAAGGGCAGGACCTTCGCGGCCACTGCTGTGTCATCTGTATCCGTGCACAACCATGTTGGGCTCCATATCATGCTTCCGTCCTCCGGTTCAACCGCTACGGTGCCTGCCTCCATCACATCCTTGCGCCATTGCGTCGTGGACATGTCCATCCCAACTGCCAACGGAAAGCCCTATGCCAGTCTGACGATCAAGGGTGTCAAGGAGAGCTTGCTGGTTTGCGGGCAGATTAATGGTCCAGCCCACATCACCGATGTGGAGAACAGTACTATCGTAGTCACCTGCCGCCAATTCCGCATGCACAACTGTGCCAATGTGGATGTCTACCTAAGCGCATCCAGCAATCCGATTATCGAGGATTGCACCAATATTAGATTTGCCCAGATACCAAGAGTATATGTATGTGACTGGGCAATGCTTCCTTTCCTGCCGCCCCGCTAACACATTGCAGGCGTTGGATCACGACCACCCGGACAGTGAAGACCACTGGAGCCAGGTTGAAGATTTCAAATGGATCAAGACAGAACCCAGTCCTAACTGGAGTTTGATTCCTCGCGAGAGCGCAGTCCCAGAGGAAGTATGGGCTGAAATCGTTCCTGGTGGCCCAGGATGGTCCCTCGACGACATTTTACGCGCAATTAACATTGCCAACTAGTGACTGCTTTTCCCCACATGGAATACCCATTTGTGGCTGCATATAGGTATACCAATGCAAATGCAAATATTCTGTCATGGGTTATGAAACGTTGGACGCAGATTACACACCTTGACTGGGGATCTCTCCACTATTAATTTAGCTGATCCATCTGGTTGCCATTATGCTCTCGTTCAGTTTGGGCCCTAGTGGTCTCCTCTATCACGTCAGTGGACATTTAATCTACTATGCTATGAAAGTTCTGTTGATTAAGGCACGTCAAGATTGCATTTATGGAATGGGCGTTCTCGGCCAAGTCATCTTTTTCCAGACCTGATTCTTTCGTTTGTACTTGTATTCGGTGCAGGCATCAATCGGAAGACCGACCACATGTCGGTTATTATATATTGTTAATCCAATGCTTGAATGGACATGTTGATGAACAACAACATCGATCTACCAATCTATCAGGGAATATATACACGATCTGGAGACCCTTAGAATTCCATCCGGAAGACCAGCACCTGGTTATCGATATTGTAACCCGATTCATCGGCGTACTTGTACCGCCCAAAGTTCATGTGCCCTAAGCATCTAGTCAGCTTAAAGTCTTCTACATCTACACCAGGGAAAGACTCACCATCCTGCGTCATAAAGTCATTATCGCTGAAGCTGAACAAGAAATACTCATTCTTCGCCGAGCCACGCTTCCTCTGTTCCGGCTCAACCGGAACCAGCGCGAAGCTCTCCCACTTCTCGTTCAACAGCGACGCATCCTGCGATCCACCATTATGCAGCCCGAACTTCGCCAGCTGCGACTCAACATTATAATCCAAGAACGAGCAGTACTCGACCGGCGTAATGCCGTCCTTCAACACGCCCTTGGAAGAAGCCACACTCGCCCCAACACCATCATACTTGCCCTTCAAATCCGTCGTCGAGTTCGCAATCGAGATCACATCCGCCTGCCGATACACCGACCTTGTCTCGTCCTGGCCATGCCCGAACCCAGAATCTCGCGAGAGGACCAAGAAATCCCCAGTGGGAAGCATGTGGATCTCCGACTGCGACGCGACCACCGATTCATTCTTCGTATAATCGTCATACTTCGGCAGCAGCACAACATACTCGTGCTTGTACACCGGCTTGCCCGAGGAAACATCATACTCCAGCAGCCGCGCCGGCTGCCGGTTCTTCTTCTTCGGCCCGCCCTCCTGGTTCAGCGCCGACTGCATCATAGCGTACAACGTCTTCCCGTCCGGCGAGAGAGTCAGCGCCTCCAGACCCTGGTTATTGTTCCGTCCGGTCTGCGGATCCTCCGGGTTCACCTCCAGCTCCGGGTCATACACCGGCGGACTGGCCGCGCTGAAACTCACCGTCCCGTTCCGACGCGGTACGATCGCCTCCGGCGGCTGGATCGCCAGCTCCATCGTCCCCTCCTTGCTGAATTTGTACACGTACGGCCCGTACTCATCGGACACCCAGAACGCCCCGTCGTTGTCGATGGCCAGGCCCTCCGGATCCAGGGAGATGCGCCTCCCGCCGGGTCCCGCGTCGCCGAAGCCGTCGCCGACATAGGTAGCTGCCGGCAGGGGCGGGTAGCCCGGGTAGGACGCGGCGCCGGTGACGTCGGGGTCCAGGCCGGTGGTGGGGACGCCGTCGGGGCCGGTGAGCAGGACCGTGTCGAGGTATTTGAGGCGCAGGTTCGGGGACGAGGGGTTTTTGGCTGAGGCGTTGCGCGCGAGGGTCAGCGTGAGGGCGATTTTGTGGATGCGCGGTTGGAAGTTTAGGGTTCCGTTGGTGTTCCTGGCGGTGTTAGCTGCGACTGTTACATGTATCCATCCTTGGGTGTAGGGTTGGTTCTATTTGTATGTATGTACCAGCCGCGGTCAGGTAGCGCATAGACGGTTCCTGAGTACGTGTCTCGCCCGGTTCGGCGCCAGGACTCTGGCGCAATGGCTATCGAGCTGCCGATTCCGCCGATCGTGTCGCCATACTTGTCCGTTGCGTTGGACGGGATGAACCCGTAGCCTTCCAGACCGGTGTATGCGTAGGTCGTGCCGCCGCAGGTGGTCTGGTTGACGACGGTGGACTTGGCTGTTACTGCTGCTGCTGCCGCCGTCCAGAGCAGTGCAGACAGTAATGTAGGCAGTTTCATTGGAAATACTAGTAGATACTAGCCACCGGACAACTGAACAATAGCCCTCAAGCTAATACTATTGCACCCGCAGTCAAGAAAAACAGATAAAGACTAATAGTACGAAGGGATGTCTGTCTGTATGTACATGTAGGAAATGAAAGGCAATCAATCCGTAAATAAATATCCCACGCGGATGACGATAATCCAGAGCGCATGCCTCGTTCGTGAGTTACCCTTTTGGCGGGACAGAATCGCAGCTGAAAAAAGGTACTCCGAGAGAGGCCAAGATCAACGTGGTGGCAGGTGTGCTTCCTATTCGCTCGGAGCGTTTAATTACCTTCCTTCCTGCCAGGCCAATGACGTTGCGGGGGACCCTGGCTGATGTTTTTTAGTCTGGAGATTTAGTCTGGAGACTATCGCGGTTTGGGGTGATGATATGTATGCATGCTTGCTTGCTTTGCAGGCACTTGATATGGGTGCCTCAGGTGTCCGCGCTGGGTGAGCCCTATGTTCTTGTGGAGGTTACCTTTTTTTTTTTTATATGTACTATTTATTACTATGGTATAGGCTGTTTATACGGAAGATGTGATGGGGTTTAATTATATATTCCTATGGACGGGTGATTATCTAACCTATAATGGGTTCCAAGAGGTTATCCACATAGGATAAAGCCATAACGTAGTTACAATATATACCGTCAGACAAAAGACAGTAAATATACTATCCGGTATTTAAATAGTCATATGTTAGGTCAACACAAAGCAAGCCAGCGAAGCACAATAACCAAGCGAGAAATAAACTACCGCGAAACCGCCGCGCTCTTAGGACTAAACATATCCGATCTATGTGTCGTGCCAAACAGCGCGAGTGACTCAATACTGCACCCAGAGGTAGAGAGCAAGGTAAAGTTGCAGCCCGAAGGTAATTCTCTTTCTAGCTCTCACAGTATCTGTCGATGTCCGAACAGGCAAAGCTTGGGCCAAGTATCGTGTCCATGGCTTTGATCCCGGCCGTGGCGACCTAGTAGGCCTGTCAGTTCTTATGGGGTGCCCAAGACGACCAGCTGAGTAGATGGGGATCTCTGACCTGAGGAAAATAGCCTGCCATTGCGACACAGGAGCCGCCCTCCTAGTAACAGATGGTTAGAGTGTCTGATGTGGGAAGTATGGCCAGCACCTACCTACCACCTGGTATCCATGACTGGGATATGCCTCCATTAAGTAATCTCAGGATGCCACCAATGGCAACGTCACTCCCACAAAGAATTGGGCCGGCCGCATGCCTGTTCCCTGAGACTTGGCCACAATGCCATTGTAGTCCTGCGTGATCTTTTGTTGGTCGCCAACCCATACATCAGCGGATTCAAAGCGGGTTCAGGGTCAGGTCCAGCGGGTGCCACTCTATGTATTCCATAGAAGTTAGCACTGTGAAGCCCCTGATTCCCCGAAGAACCCTGTTCCTGAATTAGATAGGGTTTCTCGTTCGATCGCGTTTTGTCCTATCACATTTCCGAGACCTCTTCAGCGAGTTGCGGGCAATCTGTTGCAGAGCATGACACGCCCTTCCACAAGTGTTCTTTACTATAGCAAATGCATAGTTGGTCATATGACTGGCTTAGAACATGAGCAGGATGGAGTGCTGAGTATTATATGAAGCGTTGTTTACGCCGCCCTAGGAGGACGAATGAGTCTGACCTTGAACTTCGCGCTCCCACCTCGGCAGTCTTTTTTCACCATTTGAAGCCTTCACTTCCCACTTCAATATGCTGCTACGTTTCCCTTTACTTGTGATTGACTTCGTAGTCGCTGTGACTGCCGCCAATTCGCAGCAAGTTTGGCTGGCCTGGACAATCGACAGATAGGCAAGCCAGCCTATTATCCTTTCCTCGGTCTCGCTACAATACAATCCGGGCTTCTGATGCATGGATCGGCTCATGGATGCGACTTCCCCATGCTGACAGCGGCCCAAACGAAATCATGCTAGCCCGACCTGTTTTTGCAATTCAACAGATGAAATAGTCGTGCTGATTCAATCGTCATGGGTGTTCAGGACAGCGATTTGTGTACGAAAACATCAGCCATACATCCGGGGGCGAGTCGCACCCATCCATCAACTCCAACAGGGGCAAATGGTCAAAGGGACCCTGCAAGTCTTCTGTTTGTGCTACAAGTACAGGACTCATCTAATCCGACTGAGGTTCTAGGTAGCTAACGCTGTCGCCAAAACCTCCGATGCGTTGCTGAACAAGAAATTCGCATGTTCTGCCAGCTCAAAGAAGATCCCGAAAGAGGCCTGCAGCTTTCATGCGGATCTTTCACGCGCCGCAGCCAGTGCACAAGGCCCGAATCGTCCCTTTTTTTATATATATAAAAGAATGTTATTGTGGTCCACATCCTCATACTACATAGAAATACCACGATCGTTGGTTTGCCGCATGTAGGGATGACACAAATGCCCAATCTACCCTACAGGAAGCCCTTGATCCCATGATCCAGAAGATGAGGGAGGCTGTGGCGGCGTATGGAAACCTCGAACAATATTGCGCGGGTTCAGTCTAAAACTGGCACATCTGGGTTGTGTTCGGCTTGTGACATTCTCTCTCCAGTCTCCTAGTTGCAGAATTTGGTGTAGGATGAGCAGCTCATGCGATTCCATCCGAGAACGAACTCGGTCTTACCATCTTGATAGCCTTCTTTACATGGTCTCTCAGCAATCTACAGTGCTCCATGGAGTGCACTTTACAGGGTTCCTTGGTTACTTGCGTCCTAGACTTGCTAGTGGCTTCCAAAAGGCCACTCTGTGTGTGTTGAATAACTGAAGTTGAAATAAAAAAAAATGATAAAGCTATTCAAAATACTAGAAAATCTATATTTTCTATATAAGATCTAAACAGTTCGACGATTAGGAATCGCTTCCCATACCACTCATAGTATCTGAGCCCACGTATCAATCACAGTCGGTGGGCTTTCCATTGAGCTTCCCAGGTCGCCCATGTCCGAGCTTCCATATGAGCTCTCCATGTCACTTGCGCTCCCGTACGGACTTCCCATCGAGCCCCCCATAGGACTATCAGACCCAGTAAAACTACCGGAGCTTCCATATGGACTCCCATAAGAGCTTCCCACGGGGCTAGTCGAGCTAGTCAAACTGCCCGGGCTTCCATACGGGCTTCCTGAGCTGCCGTATGGACTCCCCATGGAACTTCCCATGGAACTGCCAGGGCCAGTCAGACTACCTGTGTTTCCAAACGGGCTTCCCATGTTGCCCCAACTTCCCATGTTACTTGAGCTTCCCATCGTGTTCCCCATGGTTTCTGAGCTACCCATAGGACTGTTAGAGCCGGTCAGACTGTCGGAGTTTCCGAATAAGCTTCCCATGTTACTTGAGCTTCCCAAGTTACTTGAGCCTCCCATTGGGCTTGAGCCGCCCGAGTTACTCGAGCTTGGTGTGCCACTTGTATTAGGTCCGCTACTTGAGCCACCTGATTGAGATGCGGATTGACCAGATTGACCAGATTGACCAGATTGACCAGATTGGCCGTCACAGCCAAGATACACAGCTATATCAAGTTAGCATCTACCAAAAATCTCCCTTCTACCTCAACTGACTCAGAAGAAAACATGACAATGAAAACAAAAAAGGAAGGAAAATGAAAAGACACTCACACTTCGCAAAAAAAGCATAGCTCTCCGCATTACTCAACGCCGTCTGGGTATCAATATTCATAATCTCCCGATACCCATACACCTCATTGCCCAGCACGCCCTTGGTATGACCCAGCTCATGCAACGTAGACGTCCTCTGGTCCAGGACCGTGCAATCATCCGACGACGCCGGCAAATCAAAGTACGCAGGACAGGTATTCACCTGGCCGCGCGTCCCATCCGTGCTCGCATACGCGGTCGTGGTGAACGAGCCCGACTGGCAGTTGATGTTGCCGGGCTGGCAGGAGTAGGTGACGACGCCGCCGCCGGGCTGCGATGCTTCCTCGGCGATCTTCTCCAGCGCGCTGGCGACCTGGTCCATGGAGCTGGCGTCGGCGGTCTTGAAGAAGGTTTGGAAGAGCGAGGTGCCGTTGTTGGAGCGCAGGCTGCTTGCCCCTGCTGCCGCCATTTGGCCGGCGCTGGTCACTGCCGCGGAGACGAGTTGCTGTTGCGAGTCTGTGCAGTCTGTGTACGTTGCGCGGGGTTTGAGGAGCCCTGCTGTGGTGGGGGTGGTTAGGTATAGAGGCAGGATGATGCTGAGGACGTGCATTGTCGGGGCTGGGAAATAGTGGGTTGAGTTGATGTGTGTGTGTGTGTATGTGTGTGTGTGTGTGTGTGTGTGTGTGTGTGTGTGTGTGTGTGTGTGTGTGTGTGTGTGTGTGTGTGTGTGTGTGTTG